>NC_026154.1:161724-187155 GCF_000512975.1 Sesamum indicum
AAAGAAAAATAGCAATATATGATCAGCATAAACAAGTACTAATTAGACAAATAAAGTAAAACAGACTGTGGTTTAAAGAGTCAAGGCCAATATGATTGAATCGGTGCATAGAGATTGGAACCACAACAAATGAACAATTCAACATCCAAAAATCCACTACAATGAATAATTTGAGATCAAACATCAACAAATGTAACCAAACAATATAAAATTGATTCCAAACCAAACAACAAAAAGATTACAAAGCTACTATGATGATTGATACAGAAGAAACCATATATTCAAGTCACAAAAACAACAACGGCATCCATTAACACACATAGTTATATAGCCAAACAATAGAAAACAATCACAACAACCACCCAATTGTACCAAAATACACATCCATTTTCCTCTAAAATAAAAAGAATCCTGTTTTCACTTTTTAACAACCATTTGAAAGAAAAAAAATACAAGATCTATATATATATATATATATATATATATATATAACCCATATTTCAAGCCAGATCAAGTTTGGCCTTACATGAAACAATTATATGGCAAGTATAATATATTTATTATATGATTGAGGTGTATAGTTCATGAAAATTAAATCAATCACATGGCAAATGTAGTACTCTTGATCTGTGATTGATTTATTTTCCCAAACTTGATTTGGATTAAAAAATAAAAATTAATTTATAAAAAAAATGAAAAATGAAAATAAAGGCAAGGCGGCCTCCATTCTCCATGGCCAATATATATCTCATCTCACCCCTCCACAACTCACACACACACACACACACACACACACCACATACTACTTAGCAGCATTCTACCAAATCCCCTCTGCTCTGCTCTGCATGCTTGCATTACATGCACCAACACACCCTCTCTCCTTAACCACAAAAACCCATCATCATCACTCCTTCTAAACCGCCATTCTCTCTATATATATACACACAATCACCTCCTCTCTCTCTCTCTCTCTCCATATACACGCACACACACATTTTCATGGAAAGTGCAGAGTACGAAATCCAGCAGCGTGTGGAGGTGCAAATACCACCAACAAAACCCTTCTTCCATTCACTAAAATCATCCCTCAAAGAGACTTTTTTCCCTGATGATCCTTTCAAGCAATTCAAGAACCAGACAGTTGCAAGAAAACTCTTGCTCGGCTGTCAGTACTTTGTGCCTATACTCGAATGGGCTCCCCGCTACACTTTCGAATACTTCAAAGCTGATTTCATAGCAGGGATCACCATCGCTAGCCTTGCTGTGCCTCAGGGCATTAGCTATGCTGGTTTAGCAAGCTTACCTCCTGTAATTGGCCTCTGTAAGTATTCAACACCAACCATATATATTGCAAGTTTAGAGTTCTTGTATCTGTGTGCATATATGTATCTATGTATGATGAATTCTTGTTGCAGATTCCAGCTTTGTGCCGCCGCTGATATATGCAATGTTGGGGAGTTCGAGGGATTTGGCGGTCGGGACGGTGGCCGTTCCGTCACTTCTCATTTCATCAATGCTAGGGAAGGAGGTTAATCCTCATCAGAACACTAAGCTCTATGTGCAGTTGGTTCTCACTGCAACTTTCTTTGCTGGAGTTTTCCAAGCAGCTTTAGGCTTGTTAAGGTAATTAGTATATTTCTTCTCCAATAATTAGGAACTGTTATGATCTTTTGTTACAATATGTTATTAAAATAATATATAGAATGAGAGGGTACCGATTTTCTCTAGTGTAAGGGTTTTCCAGGAATCTTACTTATGAAAAGAGTAGAATTATAACAATGCTAGAGACGAAAAATAAAGTTGAGAAAAGAACAAAGTTAGATATGAAAAGACAGTGGCATTAATGTGTTAGCTTCCAACAATTTAGGTAACCACTGCGTAAATTTGGTGATCATGTTTTGTAATATTTGCAGGCTTGGGTTCATAGTGGACTTTCTGTCACATGCAGCGATAGTGGGTTTTATGAGTGGGGCGGCCACGGTTGTGTGTTTGCAGCAATTGAAGGGCATTCTTGGACTAGTTCACTTTACTCATGGAGCTGACCTTGTCTCTGTCATGAAATCAGTATTTACCCAAATACATATGGTACGTGTATATATACCACTTTAATATATATACATATATATATATAATTCTCTTGTTATGTACCACGTGTATGTGTAAGAATTGCATGTTTTTGTACATAATACTTTTTAGGACACTTTTCTTAATTTAGTGTGTTGTGTATGTTTTGATGATTGGTGATTCAGTGGAGATGGGAAAGTGGAGTATTGGGCTGCTGTTTCCTCTTGTTTCTCTTCAGCACTAGATACTTTGTAAGTACTTCAAGAACTTCTTATGCTAAATATCCATATATTAACCCTTTCTTGAATTAGAGGATTTCCTCGAAGTTGGGAAATAAATTCAAGAACTTCTCGGGAAATTCTAATCTTCACAGTCGGATTTGGTAATTCACTTGAGTGTGATTGATGTATGACCAATCATATCATAATTAATTTAGTTTGATTAAACTTAATTTAGATAGAAGTTTTCCATACGAGTATTTGGGCTTGTTTACAATTCAATTATTTTCATTAAAAGTTACTCTGGGCAACAAATATGTTTTTGTATTGATTTTAGCAAATTTGTGAACAAACAGAGCAGGAAAAAACCAGTGTTCTTCTGGATAAATGCTCTGGCGCCGCTAACATCTGTTATCATGGGAAGTCTTCTGGTTTATCTCACCCACGCAGAGAATCATGGCATAGAAATTGTAAGTCAGATCAGTTTCTCTTGCACAAGCACATACAGATAGCGCGGTAGCGTTATCATCACACGAAGAACTATATTTCTAGGTTGGTGATGATTTTGATGTCACAGATTGGACACTTGAAGAAAGGGCTGAACCCACCATCACTGTCGGAATTGGAGACTGCGTTTGGATCAGCATATCTCACCACAGCAATTAAGACAGGAATCATTACCGGTGTTATTGCACTTGCTGTAAGTAGCAACATGCATCTTATGCTGAAAACACAGGGACTTAAGGGTTGTTTTTAGAATGTTAGCCAATCATAATACTTGGTTAGTTGTGATGGTCTAGGGAGTCTAAATCTTGGATCCTCCTAAAATTTCCTGGGATTTAAGTCCCTGGAAGACACAAGTTCCAAGACAACGTAAAAATTCAACAATAATGGTCTGTGGAACAGTCAACTCAGTAGACCAGACAATATATAGTATGAAGTATATTTCATGGTGTGTCCTCCCTTTTGGCTAAGGCAAATTGACAATGACAACCATACAGGAAGGAATAGCTGTGGGAAGAAGCTTTGCAGTATTCAAAAGCTATCACATCGATGGAAACAAAGAGATGATTGCCATGGGAATGATGAACATAGCAGGTTCCTGCACATCTTGCTACTTAACCACAGGTATCTGTCCTCACGAAATGCTCGCAGTCGGGGCAATTTTCTAAGTATTCTGCCTATCTAACTTTATTCGTAACGATTTCCAGGACCGTTCTCGAGGACAGCAGTAAACTTCAATGCAGGATGCAAAACCGCAGTTTCCAACATTGTGATGGCAACTGCAGTGATGATAACCTTACTATTTCTCACACCGTTATTCTACTACACACCCCTCGTTGTGCTGTCTGCCATAATTATAACCGCTATGGTCAGTCTTATAGACTATGAGGCTGCCATCCACCTATGGGGTGTTGACAAGTTCGACTTCATCGTGTGCATAAGTGCATACGTTGGAGTCGTCTTTGGCAGCGTCGAAATTGGACTAGTGATCGCGGTATGTGAAAAGATATAATTACTTAGTCATGCCTAATTGTACAGTGATCCAGTTATGATATATTGTTAACTAATTCAATCTCCTTTAACGAGAAATAGTTACTTGATGACAAGTATATACTGGATTTCTTACATTCTTATTCAAAGAGGTGTTGTATCTGTGATAGGTAGCAATATCCCTGCTTCGCATACTTCTGTTTGTAGCAAGGCCGAAGACTTCAGTCATGGGTGGAATTCCTAATTCCATGACCTATAGAAGCATTGAACAATACCCAAAGGCAAATTTGGTTCCTGGAATTCTCATCCTTCACATAAATGGTCCGGTTTACTTTGCCAATGCCGGTTACCTAAGAGAAAGGTACATAAACTGCATGCAAATAGATGTTTACTGGATTCCAAGCTTAAAGATACTCACCCTAGTCGATTATGTTCTCAGGATCTCAAGATGGATAGATGAAGAGGAAGAAAAACTAAAACATTCGGCAAATGACCTGCAATACGTTGTATTAGATATGAGTGGTAAGTATTCAACTATGATAGGTCTCCAGCGATTCATTTAGTAAATTTACTTAGGTTACTTAAGATATACGATCAAACAACAGCTGTTGGAAGTATTGATACAAGTGGAATCAGTATGCTTCAAGAGGTCAAGAGAAATGCCGACAGAAGATCCGTGAAGGTGCATGATGTTCATCTTAACAAGCTGTTGATTCTACACTTTGTTATTTTACTAGCTAACCCTCTTTTTGTTATAATGCTCAGCTTGTATTAGCTAACCCCGGAGGAGAAGTAATGAAGAAGCTAGACAAATCAAAGTTCATAGACACAATTGGGCAGGAGCGGATCTATGTAACCGTTGGGGAAGCAGTAAATGCTTGCAACTTTATGCTTCAAACATGCAAGCCAAAATCTAAGGCAGTTGATGAGGAAGCAGATGATAAAGTTTGACAGGGGAGAAAGTTAGATCCCTATAAAACCATATTTTAACTGGGATTTGGTTTTCGTCCACAACAAGAGGAACCATTTCTACAGGGGATGTGAAGTCCATATGTTAGCCTGCAAATTAAAGCCTAAGGAGCTTGTCTTCTTGTTATTTAGTGAATCATGAAGCTATTAGATGTATATCGTGGTTCATTCTCTCCTCGAAGCATTTCAGGGGGAATTGTGTTAATTCCAAGTGCTTTACAATAATGCTCTCCCAATCTTGGCTGATATTGAACGAAGCAAGTGATTGTGAAGCACTGAACTAGCAGTGTGAAAGCACGTAATAGGACTAAAAGATTAAGTCTTAACTCAAAGCGTAGCTTCAATTGCCTATCTACATAGAGCAAGCTAGCACATGATAGGGACTTCAAAAACTAACTTGGCTCAATTATCCAGGGACCAAGCCTGGCCTAACCTGTTGAGTTGATGCCAAATTTATCATCACAAGAACCTTTTTATCTCTCTAAATTGTTTTTAAGGTGCCCGTAGACTGAAAATCAACCTAACAGGCAAACATGGAAGTCCGTAAGCCTCTGGCTAAGCTCGTAAAATCGGCTCAGAGGAAAATTTTCCACTCAAACAGCTAAGTTGTTTATCAGTGATGGGTATTAGACAAAATCAGTACTCTGCAAATGGCCATAACAATCTTTGAACTGGGAAGAGTTACGAGACAATGTTGAGACAAACTTGGTGGAAATAAGGTAACTTTCTTACATGGACTTAGGCAGGTAGAGGGAAGACTTGTTAGGTTCCTGTTATCACAATAGTTGTACATGGCGCAAGGCGCTTCTGTTATAGTGGTGCACGACTGACGCCATGGTGCGCCATTCTGCACCATTGTGAAATTTATTTATTTATTGAAAAAAAAAGAAAAATTATGAAATTTACGTAAATAAATAGGTCAAGAGTGAAGAAGTAGGGATTTGCTGCTTTACACCTTTCTTAAAACAATGATCTTCTACTACTGGATATTTTATGTGTTTCTTTTTTTCATTTTTATATTGACAATGTACAATTTACGTATATTTTGAACTCTACGTTTTCTCTAGGATTTGTTGTTTTGCTTATGCTTTTTTTTAAAGTTATGATTGGAATGTAGAAATAGAGTGGGAATATGTGATTAGTATAAGTAAAAAAAGGAATCGGTGATTCCATTCACGCATTCTTACTGCCTTAGGAAAGGGAATAGTATTCTACTCCCACACGATGATATTACACATTCCTAATATATGGAGACTGATTTTTTTTTCCTTGACAAAATATTAACATCTTGATTCATATCACTATAAGCACAAGGTATTATATAATATATATTATACATTGTTGTATTTTGTATATTCGGTATGTATGCTAATGTATGTAAATAATAAATATTTAGTTACAAATAATTTAAATATAAAAACTTTCAACAATATAATTCAACATTCTAAAATAATATAGCTTATGTAATGAGAGATGTTGCTTAATTGTTTTTTTTTTTTTTAAAATTTTTCAAGTTTCATTATTTACAAAATATATAAATAAGTAATTTGAAATGCTTCGATTCAATTCTTTCTTTCATTTCTTTGATACGCCAAACATAGAAATGATATATCAAAATCATTTCATTTTTAAGTTTATTCTAATCCCTCCATATTTATTCTTACATATCAATTACAACCTTATGGTATGATGATTTAAATAATTTCTAGTGTTTATATGTAATTATTTGTGCATTTTTTATATGAATATATTGATGTATAAAATATACAATTTTATTTTTCTACATGTGCATCATACTTTATAAAAAAGCTGTGCGCCGTCATTAACAACTATGGTCCAAACTCAAACTCAAACTCAACATGTCAAATTCCTTGCTTGGTTAGGAGGTTAAAGCATTTCCTTCCTGTCTATTTATAGACTCTAAAGCATCTACATACACGTAATAGAAATTTCTAGTGTGAACGATGGAGCTGAGGGTGAGTGATAGTGTTTCCCGATATTTCAAGAGCTGCAAGGATCAGTATTACGTGAAGAGAAGTAAATTTCAAGACAAATGAACTGTTACACCAAATCTTTCGTTATGTCTATAACATGTTGGCCTGTAAATCAAGAGAATCAAAAATAGGAAAAAGTAATTTCATAAGCAAACCCAGAAAGGAATTCCAACCTTTCCTACCAAAAAAGACAAATTCATATCACACAAGCAACAAAACTGCCACAAATGAAATTTGTTTTCCTACAATTAGAGCATTCATTAACCGCAGCCACTCCCAGAGGATCCAGAAAATTTTAACTATTTCTAAGAAGAACCTGAATCTCGACGATTCTTAAGCTGGACATTGACATACAGGATCACCATCACTCCGCATCATGTCTATTCTACTTCTGATAGAACAGCTCCATGATCTGATTACCTGTGTCCTCTGAGACTTCATCCAGGATAAATTACATGGTTCATGTATATAGCTATCCCTGCTTGAATACACGAGGCAGAATTTCATGCACACCAATATCCAATGAAACAGGATCCCTGGAAATAATTTGGTTAATAGAGATGTTAGTCATCAATAATGAACTCCAACTACTCCATATCTGGCCCAACTTGCGTATAATACAATAGTAAACAGTCACAGCATTATCAGAGTTGTATATCATCTTAATTATTCAAATTTGTAAGTTTCTGGACCACCACAGTCATTAAGCAATAATAAACATCTGCACAACTAAAAGGACTGGTTCCAATGTTATCCAGTGGGGTTGCAAGTACACAGTATATGGGGTAAGGATACATAGATGGACACACAAATGGATTATAAATCCATTAGTCAATAGAACCAAATCATACGCCTATCTTATTTCCGTATTAATGTCTGTGAGCAGATGTTTGAATGTCTGGGTGCACACAAATACAGACACACACATAACATGAGGTAAGTAGAGAGACCTGCACAAGGTTTGGCCCTTCTCGGTAGAACTGGGAATGAACCATATTTTCCGCAATGAAGGTGATTCAAATTGGAAAAAGAAACCATCATTCTGTCCGTGCTTCCATTTTCTTGATCCTTGGCCTTTCCACACCTACATTTACACAGATAAGCAGATATACATGTTCAATTTTGGAGGATGGGAAAAATTGCCGGAGAACAGGCTTAAATGATACAATGTTTTCTTTTTTTAAGTTAACACAGCAGAAGAAAGTTTATGCGAGACATGAACCATCGTGAATCAACACTATTATCAACAAGATAAAATAATTTCAAGCTAAATTCGACAGAAAAAACAGAATCCAACACATAAAATACAAATTAATATCTTAAGTTAAACAGCAGAAGGTGGTTTATGGAAGACAAGAACCATCTTGAATTAACACTATTACAAAATCAACAACATAAATAAATAAAAAGTATTCTCAACAGACAATACAGAGTCCAACTCATGAAATACAAAGTTAATATCTTACTTCTAAGATTTCTAAGTTTCTGCTTCTGAGAACTTAATTTATTTCATTTCACACCCACTATAATGAAATATCATAAAAATGGATTCAAGCAAAGGTAAGTCTGGTAACTCAGGACTCACAGCACCAAACCTCTCATGTTTGCATTAAATAGATCATGATTATCACTACTCCCGATGAGTAAATAATAAATATCTCCTACCAGCCCAAGCCCAAATCTACAGGTTAAAGTTGACAGTTCCAAGTAGGTTCGAACACCTCTAAGGCGTTCAACTTGCTGAGGTATATATGCATCTTAAACATTCGAGCTAAAAGGAATGGATACCTCATGGAAATTGAACATTACCCAAGGATAGGACATTATACAAATAATGGAAAAGGTTATGGAAGTTAAAATTACCTGGGGATAGGATATTAAACTTTTTGGTGCCACTAGGCAAGCGGCTCTAGAGAAAGACTCTTCAGCATACTGCCTGAGGAATGAAAAACAATTGCCGTGTGTATGGGGTGATTCAAATGCCTGTAAAGTAGCATAAAAATTAAGATTATATTTTTATCCATAATATTTGCCCAATGATGTTTTACATAATGAAATAAGATGCTGAATCAAGTAAAATTGCATTAATATCCATGCAGAACCACTGGGGCATATTCAAATAATGAAATAAGATGCTGAAACATGAGCAAGCCTGCAAAACCATTTAAGTAGAGGGATTAACACCTTATCAATATTAACCACTGGGGCATATTTTTCAGTATCGGTTTTATCCTTGTGAAGTAGGAAATAAACTCTAGGATCCACAGTAGACTTCTCATGCCATGATCTTACAGCATTCTCCATTGTTTCAACAAGAAAAGAGAAAATCTCCTTCCAATTGTCTTCAGCTCTGTGCTTCACAGACTGCAGAAATAGAAACCTATTTCAGTCAATCTCAAGGTATATAGGTGGGCCTAATCGTAATCAAATAATAATTAGCAGACATCGAGAGGAATTTCTTATATGTAAAGCGGGCTTATAACATATATTTTGGCCCTTGTGCATGAATCATTCATGCAGAACCCATCGCCCAACTCTTAAAAACTTCAACATATACTCCAAATTGATGGAAAAATTGAAAATATCATAGAAATTCACGATTCATCTGAAAATGACATTGCAGAGAAGGTATTGGATGTAATACTGCCACAAAATTGGAAGCCACCGAAGGCATGTTTCTGTGAAATACAGTTTACGTGAGTATGCACTTACTAGTTCACTTTTCACGGAATCCAAATGTTTTGACATGTCCACATTTGATCTCATAGTTTCCACTTCTTGCGCACGTTTTTTATCTCTTGCCAACTGTGTGAGCCTCTTGATCTTCTTTGACACCTCAGAACTCTGAGAGTTGTACTTCAAGGCAACTTCAAAAGCAGCTAAGGCCTGCACAACAACTCATGAAAATCGGTATTTGGTGTCTAATTTGCTGAAAAAGCTGCGTGTGAAGTATAAAATCACATACATCTTCATATCGTTCCATAGCTTCTAAGACGCATCCTTTCCTGAAATAACCCTGTAGAAGCAATCAGTGGCATTTCTTACGCAAAAGGCACAAAACTAAAAGATAGAAACGAATAATGCCTAAAAAGTGCACCTTTTCCCAATCTGGTTTCAAACTGATAGTTGTCTCAGCATCAGCAAGTGCTTTGTTAAGTTTTACCAAGTGCAGAAATGCTGCAGCACGATTGCTGGTAAGGATCATAGTGAAAAGTGCACGGAAACAGTTAATGATAGGAAAATACAAAGTATCTTCTGCAAGAATCAATATAACACAGGCAGAAAAACAAAAGCTATTGTCTACAAACCACAAATGCTAATGAACTGAAACAGAAGAAGAAAAAGAAAAAGAGAACCCAAAAGGGAACACGGGAGAAAGGGGAGCAGGATCAGTTATATCACATGACTTCTCAGGTCATCCAAGCACCTCCTTAAAAGGATACTACAAACAAATTTGTCCTAGAGATAGGAACTGCAAATACTTAGTCAGATCTTTCCAATATTTATCTAGATCAGGAATCTTGTTGTTTCAGAAAGTGCACATTATGAATCTTATCACAAATAATATGCAAATTTCTTTGTCCTTCTGAAAAGTATCATTCTGTACTTCAAAAGATGCCTAAAAGCACGTTCAGATATGCTTTATAATGTGCTTTGGCCTTTTAAGGTTCTCTCCTCAAAGCACTTCAACCTTACATTGCTGCAAGGAATCAATTAAGCAACAAGGATACTCTTTCCTTCTCATATGGAGGCAAAAATATAACCTGTTTATGCACGTTAACTAATCCGTTTGAGGCTGCTTACTCTACATCCTAAAAAACAGATTCATTATGGCAGAAACACCAGCACAAGAACAGCAGAGCAACCGGAAAACTCCACTATCCCATGACATTCTATGTTGAGACAACCAAAGATGATTAATCTTGGAAAAAAATCAAAAGAAAATCTTGGTGAAGAAAAATAGTAAATAAATATAACTGCCTTAAGAGTTTAGAAAGTAAAATCATTAAGTAAAAGAAAGACGACTCTGAAGATCGATACTGCAAACTTGAAGCAGCAAGTAATCGATACCTCACGCGAAATACGAGGAATACATAAACCAAAAACAACAATGTGAAGAATTATCCGCATAAATTGAGATATGCACACTTGGATAACAAACCCAGAAGCCAAAAGAACAACAGTTAAGCCAAAAATCCAATCTTGAACTGAAAAAGAAACTACAAGCCACCCTAAAAATGACCCAGACAAGAAGCCCAAGTGGGGTTGCCGCACTTAATACCTGTAAAGAGTGGGATTAGAGGGGTCCTGCTTAATAGCCTGAGTATACAAAGCAGCAGCTTTGAGATAATTCCCCCCTTTGAAAAACTCATTTCCCTGATCTTTCAGTGAAATCTCTGCCGCTTTTTCCCCCGATTCTCCCATTTTTCCTTTATACAGTAGTTATTAACACTATTCTTCTACCTTGATCTGGGTTTTGCTTAGGGTTTCTGAGGTTCTTGATGTGCTTGCTAGCTTCCTGTAGTACACGGAGGAACTGATTTCATAAATCGTGGGATATCTAAAATCGTGCTTCTTTTTTGTTTCCATGAACGAGATAAAACTAACTTGGAATTATGATTTAATGTAGAATTTTCCAATCATTTTATTCCGTAAAAATATGATTTAATGGATTTTAGAGCAAAATTATATCTAATATAATTCTGATTTAAAATTTTAAATTTGAACAAAGCATTTATAATTATAACAAATCTCATAAAAATCCGTGATAATTTATCATTATTATAGTTATGGTCTTAAACTTTCAACTACATATATAATCTATGTGATATATAAAGTGAGAGCACCCTTTTGGTGTCTCACTTAATTTTGGTATGTCGATTTTTATTTTTTAAATATTTAATTAATTTTCTTTATATTCTTCGTAACTTTCCATTTTTTCTTTTCTCAACTTCCACATCTTCTCTCATATTTCTTTATTATTTTCTCATTTTTTAGAATTTTTATATTTCATTAATTTAATTAATATATTTTTAATATATATTTTAAAAATTTTAAATTAATTATATACAGACATATAAATGTGCCACATACAGTCATATATACGAAAGCCCTTACATTTGATTTGGGGTGTATTACCTTAACTTTAAAGACATAAATACGACAAAACCTACCACTTACATATTTTGACACGACAACATATCATTAGACCCTATCAATTATTGTCACCAAGCCAATCTATTAACATACCTTGTACATAATTCACAATCATAATTAAAATAGCCACCTAAAATAATATATGCCTCTCGTCTAAGTTTAATTTCTATTCGATACTGCAGTAATATTTTGTTTCTATATTTATTCTCAACCAACTAAAAAAAAAAGGGCTAAATTTATGAATTAACGGAAGTAAACGTATTAATTATAACTTGAGTCCATAAATATTTAAATTCTTTGAGAAAGTATTATGATAAAGAAATTGAAATTGAACACTTCTCATTGACCGATACTTCATATACATATATATATATATATATACGAGCATTAAATAAATCAAGCTTGAAAATTTTCTTAATTATGTATACTCGTCATTATTATAATGCAAAGATAATACAATTCTAATTAAGTGGACATATTAAATCTAAATCAAGAAAAATAAAGTTGCACTAGTAACATACTGATCACGATGAACATTTACTATATATGTTATGTACAATATATAGTTAAATTTTAGCTTAATTTTCTAAGTAGCTGTTCCGCAACAGCTAAATATTTATTTCTGCTGCCGATGACGCATGAGATTTTTATATTATATGAGTTCGTCTGCTGAATTTGGTAGTTTTGACTTTTGTTATATTTGCAGAGAAAACTCAAAGGATATATATAATATATATTAGTTTTCTAGAATCGATTATATACTTGTGAAATTTGATGTAATTTTTTTTTGGCATAATCGACATGTTTTTGTTTTTGTTCTTATTGATAACAAAAAATAAATTACAATAATTTTGAATAATACTTCAATATGACTAACTATGATAAATAAATTACTATAATTCATATAAAGTAAAACCAATACTCACATAAAATGAAACAGATATCCACACATTTGATTGGACTTAAACCCATAATTTCAAATGAGACAAATTATTTATGTGCGCTGATTAAATTTCGAAGAATTATTTTTTCTCAATAATATAATAATATATATTGTAGTTTGGGTCTCTTATATGTATTGGGTTCATATCTTTTCATATCTGATAAATTCCAACCTAACTTATGAAGTCTGACTTTCACAAGTTTCCACATGCAAGTGGAATTAAATTAAACAAAATTTAAATCACAAGACTCAAGTTAATAATTAACAAACATATATATATATATATTGAGGATGGTAAATGACTCTTTCCAGCTAGCTATTATATAAGTTCACCTGCCACCTTATGTGACTTTACCTTATACGTTGATAAAGTTTCAAAGACCATTTCTTCAATCAAATCAAGTGACAAACATTCATAATTTCACATCCAACAACTTTCCCAAAACAAAAATAGATTAATTAAATAAAACTTTTTGTACAACAATTCATATATATATACAATTAGTTATAATTAAGGTTTTAGCCAACTTCTACTGACTCAGTTTGTGAGAACCGCTACATTTTATTAGAAAATTGTGTGTTTGATTCTTTTTATCGATGCGAGTTTTGTATTAGTAAGTAAATTTATAAGTATCTCAACAAACAACTTGTGGTTTATCGAGTCGGGATTTGTGTTTAATTCTGCACGTATTTTTTTTTTTTGTGATTTATAGTGTCTTAAATAAAATCGAATTGAATTTTCTATTCCAAATTATATTACATCTTCTATCTTGTGCAACATATATACGTCATATGTATAAAAATTATATTATTTATTTTATTTTTTAAAAAAATTAATATGCGTAACGTGTATATGTTAAATGAAATTGAAAATATAATATGACTTGAAACAAAATTTTATCTAATCATGTGGAAATACAATTCAGTGACTTGGAAGCCAATGGAATGCCGTATTACTCTTAATTATTATTTTTGGAAAAGGTGAAAAAGAAAATTGAGCATGATTATTAAGGTTTCACATCATTTACTTTGTCAATGCACGCAAGACATGCAATAAAATACAAGTAGTACAATCATACGAAAACCTAATTTGCTTGATTTTGGCAAGTCCAAATTCCCAACCAACATTTATTTTCAAGTGTAAGAAGGAGGCCTGTACTTATCTCTCCTCAGTCTTCTTCCAATTAAAAATTATAACAACATGCTTTATAATATAAACAAATTCAATGAGCCCATTTCCCAGTACTTAGATATTGCGAAGACCATAAATCTCTGTCAGGGTGCAAACATTAGTACATTACTTACATATAACTTAACACACACATACGGAACATTAATTTTAGAAAAGGAAAAAATAACAATTTTCTACTATAATTTAGGGCTTTTACGATTTTGGTTGGATGGTTATGAGATGTTTTTTTGTCTTATAATTTAAAAAAAAAATAGCATTTTTAGTCATATGACACCTTTTCATTTATTTAAGGAAAGACCAGCGGTCGTTAAGTTTCAAACTCAGCACTTAACTGTACGTAGGTGTCATTTTACATTAAATATCTGACACAAAGGTATTAAGGACCAAAAAGTGTTATTTTTAAAAGTTATGAGATAAAAGTGAAAATCCGATAACTAATGAGACCAAAATATGAAGGCCTTAGGTTACGGGATAAAAAGTGTTGTTGTCCCTTTTACAAATTTACAATAAATGAAAGTCGCATTTCTATAATATTTTAATTTCAGCTACCAAAACTTAAAACCGTGTTTCTGGTGAAATCAGAAGCTAATCTGCACCCGGCATACCTCTTTCACAAAAAAAAAAAAGAAGAATAAGAAGAACCATCTGTTTCTGTTGAAGAAGCAAGAAAGTGTGATTAAAATAAAGGTAAAAGCGTAAAACATATGGACAAGAGGAACTTTCAAAGCCACCTTCCATTTGATCACTCAAGCTCAGATTTTGATCCTTATATATATGCACTGAACAGCTGTGTATATACTCCATTTTTAGCTAATCGCATCATCCAATCTTGAATAACACTGATCTCCTGCCTTCAACCTTAGCCAAATCAAACACTTTGATGAAACTAATCTCATCAAACCAGCTCTAAACCAAGAAATAAATGAAGAACACGCTTTTAGCATTCGCGCTATCACTTCTAGTCATCTTGATCTTCACAGAACCATCACTCCAAGAATCAAACTCTCCCACTCTACTCCCAAACCCTAGACTTCTCAATGCATTCATAGCCCTCCAGGCCTGGAAACACTTGATCACTGATGACCCTAAAGGCTTCACTTCAAACTGGTATGGCCATGGTGTCTGCAACTACACCGGAGTCTACTGTGCGCCCGCCCCCGATGACCCTCATATCACCACCGTTGCTGGGATTGATCTAAATCATGCGAGAATCTCAGGATCATTGCCCCAGGAGCTAGGCCTGTTAACTGATCTAGCTCTGTTCCACCTCAACTCCAACAGGTTTAAAGGCTCTCTCCCTGACGCTTTCCGTCATCTTCGCCTCCTCTACGAGCTCGACATCAGCAACAATCTCTTCTCCGGAGAATTCCCTCCGGCTCTCCTCTGCCTCCCGTCGCTGAAATTTCTTGATATTCGCTACAACAAGTTCAAGGGAAAGGTCCCTTCCGATCTTTTCAACCTGAAACTCGACGCCCTTTTCATAAACAACAACAATTTCGACTTCACCCTGCCTAAAAACATCGGAAACTCCACGGTTTCTGTATTAGTCCTGGCTAACAACAATCTCCGGGGGTGTTTGCCAACAGGCATAGGCAAAATGGCTAAAACCCTGAACGAGATTATCCTCTCGAACGCCGGCTTAAGTGGCTGTTTGCCTGAAGAAATTGGATCGCTGACGAAATTGACAGTGTTTGATGTGAGCTTCAACAGTCTTGTTGGAAGTCTGCCCAAGTCAATGGGAAACATGAAGAGTCTTGAGCAACTCAACGTTGCGCATAATAAGCTTTCGGGGGCGATTCCTGACAGCATTTGCTCATTGCCTAGGCTGGAGAACTTCACCTATTCCGATAATTACATCTGCGTGGAGCCGAGTTCGTGTTTGAAGCTGGAAGATAAGGATGACGCCAAGAATTGTATACCTTACAGACCTTTGGCTGTTTGCCGCCTTCTCCACCACCACCTTCGCCACCACCTCCGCCCTCACCGTCACCGCCTCCACCTCCGCCACCACATTATTATTAGTATCATGATCAAGTCCATGTTGACTTTTTCCAAAAAAATAAAAATATACATTATTTGCTTTAATTAGTTCATCTGTTGTTACAAGAAATCATAATAAGGTGCAATGATGGATGTTATTTCCCTCTCACTTAATCATTTGTGACCTCGTGTATATGCTGAAAGAGTTTGTGTATTTCCTATGATGTTGTTCTAATTTGTTTAATACTAGAGTAAGATTTCTGTACATTCCGCTGCTTTAATGCTGACTGTTCATGCTCATTTTTTATTCCATAGAATTAATGGTAAGGAATAATTATTCATGAATGAGGAACTCATGCACTCAGGATGTTTTTCCGAGACATTGAAGTTTCAAGGTTGTCATTGACCGGCACCCAATTATGAATCTCTACATGATTGTGGATGGAATAGTCCAAGATATATGCATGCCTCTGTCCAAGCTAACTTGATTTTTCTATTCCAAATTCGATTGTATCTTTTATTTTATTTAATTTATATACTTTACGTGTTTAAAAATAATATTATTTATTTATTTAAGAAAATATTTATACACGTACTGAGTATATGTTAATTGAAATAAAAAATACAATATAATTTGAAATAAAAAGTTCAATCTGTTATCAAACATTTTAAATAAAAAAATTTAGTGACAAAATATATTAGGATAATTACATTGTCTTCATATGAAATTTGATATAATTACACGTAAATCCCTATATTTAAAAAGTTACATCTAATACTGCTAATGAGTTTAACAAATAGACTTATTTGTCAGCCAAAATTTATCGAATTTAGTGATATTCATAAAAAAGTTGAATAAAAATATATATTTACCATAGATTAACTTATTATTGACCTATCATAAGTCAAATAAATTATGTTCTAACCAAATTACCATTATACATTTTCACAAGTTAATGCATGTGATGATATATATATATATATATATATAAGTGCATTTTCATCAGAAAAGATTTATTGGCTATGCATTAAGCGAGTAATAAGTCAATTGAGGGTAAATATAAATTTTTATTCAATTTTGTTAATAAGATAAACAAGTTTTGTGTATTTTGATTAACAGATGGATCTATTTATTAGACGGAAACAAACGTCAGGAGTACTATATGTAATTTTTCAATTCACATAAAATTTATGTGTAATTACATCAAATTTTAAAAATGGATGATGTAATTATCTCAAATATAAGTACCTAACCTACAAAAAATTACTAAAGAACTATCTACCTGCCAATGTTTTTTCTTATAGGTATGGTCAATTACATTATGCATTACATCCAAATATCAAAAGCTGAATGTCAATTAGTTATATATATTTGATACTGATAATTATTAATATATATTAATTATTAATAATTAAAATTTATGATATAATTGGAATCAATTCTTAAAAAAAAGTAACCATGAGATCTTAATAATTAATACTATTATTGAAGTACACAATACTTATATTCATATGTTTCATTGTCGATAAGTAAGAGCCTCAATTTCATCGATGCCTCGTTAGATTCACAGGGTAGACTTGTAAATGCAATGAAATTACAAGGACAAAGATGACTTTCTAGTTATTTCTTTCTGGGTTGGGCTGGGTTGAAGAATCAGCCAACACAAAAATGGAAATGCTTGTCAAGGATTTTGGGCCTAATTAAAATGAAATGGGCCACCAACCACCAAATTAGTATGGTATTGGGCCTGATAAGAAAGGGCATCAGACCCAATCAGGTGAAACGGGCGTCGAGCAAGTGAATATAAAATGCAGAGAATAGCTAGGGTTTTGGCTGAGCGCATTTGTTTTAAGAACAGAAGAAAAAAGAGTTTCTCTCACTGAGAGCCGTCGCTCTATCCTCCAAAGCTCAGCTGCTCCGCCACCATGGCCGTCGGGTACGCACTCTTCTTCTACCCATACATATACATACATTGATGAAAATGTTTTAAGGCATCATATCTAGACTGCTTTCCTCATACAACTTTGAATTTATATGTATTGCGGACTGTTCAATACTGTTGCTTTTCTGATTTGACACAGGAAGAACAAGAGAATTTCCAAGGGGAAGAAGGGAGGCAAGAAGAAAGCGTGAGTCTTTTTTAAACTTCTGTTCTCAGTTTTTCAATTGTAAGTAACATTGTTGTGTTGGGAGTTCTTTGAGAACGTATTTGCTAATTTATTTATTTATTGATTTTATTAGTGCCGATCCGTTCGCAAAGAAGGACTGGTATGATATCAAAGCCCCGTCAGTTTTCAACACCAGGAACGTCGGCAAAACTCTAGTTACTCGTACTCAGGGTACTAAGGTAACTTTTTCTTTCAAATTTCTATGAACTGATTTTCAGTGGCATTGTTTCGTTCTAGCTGGATATATCGATCTTTATAAATTTGTTAGTTTCATTCTTTGAGCAGTTTATAATTACTTCATCTCGCTTTTGTTTGTCATGTTTTTATTTTTCTTCGTAGTTGGATTGACGACTTCATTTTCTGTCTAAAGTGTAATGATTTCTTCTCTGATTGCTGCTTAATTTGTTTGCTAGTATTTATTAGTTACTTTAGATTACTTGCTTTTGTTTAATGGATCTTGGATTTGCGAGAATATTGAGGAAATGGCCCTTGTTTGTTTGGTTTTTCTACTACTACATGAATTAGACGACTTCACTGAAATGTATGTTTGCAATATCATGCTGCCACTATATCTGTTTCATTGTCCGGCTATGTGTTCTGTTCACTATGCTCCTTACCAGCAATCGTGCTGTGAAATTCTTTGGTGGAAAGCATGTGTTTTGAAATTTTTACACTTTCTTCACTTAACTTCCCCTTACTTCAATATCTGAACTTTAAGTCAATCCCTTGATTATTAATTAAAGAATCTGAATCTCGGACACAGAATGGTCAACTCTTAAGGGAAGATGTAATTTTCAGTTTTGTTGATTAGTTGGTTATTTTAGTTTTGAAATATCTTTCTTGCTTGTTATCTGCTGTCCAAGTATCTAAGTTCCACAATTTTCTCAATCAGATTGCTTCAGAAGGACTCAAGCATCGTGTATTTGAGGTGTCCTTGGCTGACCTTCAAGGTGATGAGGATCACGCCTTCAGAAAGATCCGTTTGAGAGCTGAGGATGTTCAGGGGAAGAATGTCCTCACAAACTTCTGGGTATGGGGAACCTGAAGGTTCTGATTCTTGTGTTTTATTGATGAATACTGAAGGCTGTACTTCCTCTTGAATGCTGCAGGGTATGGACTTCACTACTGACAAATTGAGGTCACTCGTCAGGAAATGGCAATCACTCATTGAGGCCCATGTTGATGTCAAGACAACTGACAACTATACTTTGAGGATGTTCTGCATTGCCTTCACGAAGAAGCGCGTGAACCAGCAGAAGAGGACATGTTATGCACAGTCAAGCCAGATTCGCCAAGTAAATATTTCAATTATTTCACAATCTTGTTCCTTATTATTTGATTGACATGAATTTATAAGATATTGGTGATCTGTAATGAGGCTAAATTTTAGGAAAAAGGTCATTTTCTTATCGTTATTTTAGTCATGTTTTATTAGGTGATAACTCTGTTTTCCCCATTATTTATATCTCATCCGGTCTTTGGTTAGATCCGGCGAAAGATGAGGGAGATTATGGTTAACCAGGCACAATCATGTGATCTCAAGGATTTGGTTCAGAAGTTCATTCCCGAATCAATTGGCAAAGAGATTGAGAAGGCAACGTCAAGCATTTATCCTCTGCAGAATGTGTTTATTAGGAAGGTTAAGATCCTGAAAGCTCCCAAATTTGACCTCGGGAGGTTGATGGAGGCAAGTATCTTTTACTCCTTTTCTTCTCCTAAAATAATTTATACTGCTTGAGGTAGGCAATTTTTGTCGCGTATGGCTGTAATTAATGGTTACAAATTACATTGATACTATTTTTCACTTTCATTGGTACCATTGTAGGACGCTCCATTCATTTGCTGTGTAGGTACTAGATTGCTCTTTCCTTGGTGTAGTTTTATTTTTTATGACTGGAATTACTTTGTCCCGATTCTTGGAAGTTTTGGATGAACCAAGTGAAACTGTTCTATACATCTTTGAACAATAGAGCTTGGGCGGTGGGAAAACACCCATCCCCTATAATTCTATGGTCGCTTGTGGATTAGGTGTTGCGCATGGTACAGCAGAGAACCTGTATTGTTACTGCTTGTCAACTTGGATTCTCCTATGAATTTTCACAGCTTGAATCCACTTCTCTTATACATGCTCCAGAACAATCTGATTCCAATGAAAAGTTACTTTAATGGCGGTTTTTGATTTAGAGCTTCATGTGGAAATATCTCGTGAACAAAATGTTTTTGATGTTTTGTAGGTTCATGGTGATTACAGCGAAGATGTTGGTGTGAAGTTGGACAGGCCAGCTGAAGAGCCAGCGGCTGAGCCAACTGAAGTTGTTGGTGCCTAGATCAATAGCCTCCCAGTCCTTCCTCCATGTCGTTGATTGCAAGTTTATTCTTGGAGTGATTTAGGAAGAGATTTTGTTTTCAAGAGTCCATTTCCTCCCAAAAACCATTAGATAAAGTTACGTTATATTACCAGCACATTTTACATTTGGTGTTCAATTTTGTTGAGTTAGATTTAATTTGGAATTATTTATACCGTTTGCTTATTACTTCCCCGTTCGGTTTACCTTTTGGTTACATACAGAGGTTGTAGTTCTTTATGGATGCAATTTTACGCCTCCTTTATAACTTGTTCCTGAAAATTAATGCATGAAGCTGTTGGTGTTGGAAGATGGCTAAATGCCAATAGTGAAATTCGTAACCAGTCGATGCCGGAAGGTTGAGAAAATTAGTTATCTAATCTAACCTGATGTTGGACTTTTCAAAACCAGAATTTCAATTTCAATAACCAAATACTGATGTGTATTATCTATTTAATTGCAGTGGGTAATAGTTATTAATCAAATTAATGTATGGAAACAAATTTACTATACGGTGTACTAGGTAAGATTCAAATGTAATAGTTGAAATTAAGTACTTAACATTATTATCAAGTGCAAAAAATACTGAAGTTTCAACTTTTTTCCCAACCATACTGAAAAAGAGGGCAAGTTGAAAACGCAGTGTATTTTCTTAATTGGTAGGGAACAAAGTAACACCAAACAAAGTTGAAGAGGGCAAAGTGAAATTGAGATTTTAATTGTTAAATGCAGATTTTGGATGAACAGCTCTCTGTTCTTTTTTTTTTGGGATATTTTTTGATGAATCTGGGGACTCTGAATTTCTGGCAAAGCAACCGACATATCTACTTGCCAAGATCAAGTGACTTTGCTGGTTTGCTTTCAAGATTCACGATCATGGATTCTTGTGATAGACAGATGCCATCAAATATTGCACGTGAAGCAATAAAGAAAAAAAAACAGGTGTAATTAGATAGAACCACGTAGCTGCTCAGAAGTTGCATAGCGCATGTTTTTTGCATGTAAATTATTGATATAATACCAACAGATTTAGTTGAAAATTTGTAATAACAGAAGCAGACAATTGGAATTAGATAAAGTCTAATTCTTGCAGCTCCTCTACACTAAGGAGATCGGTGTTGTCCTATTAACATAATGCAATTACCATTCCAAAAACAGTAGCGAAAAACTCAAGGGCTGCGCCCATTTCTACTAGTTGATGGCCTAAAACATGCACAAAGAGGACCCTTCTTACGTCTTCCGCTGTTAGTCCTTCTATTGCGGATGAAGTCTCTCAGAACAATCGTTTTACTCCTTAAAAATCTGCTTCTCCCTTTGTTTTTCTTTTCATCCTCCAGCTTCAACAACATGTACTGAATTTTCTGAAGCTCTAACTGCAATCTGCCAATCCTTTCAGACCCTTTTCTTGCCTGTTCTATGACTTTCCTTCTACGTGTTTTCATCGCCTCTTTCAGCTGTGGCGATGCCTTTCCGTCAGGAGAAGCGCACTCTTCTATGTTCTTTGCCAGCTGGCCATTTAAATCCATTAGATTCACAACAGCTTCCTCTGCTTCTAGTAACTGTTCTTGAACTGTTTCAAAATCAACATTCTTAGCCTTTCTACTCTTTTTGTTTGTCTCCAGTTTCCTTCTCAAGTTCTCTACTGCTGTCTGAAGAGTTTCCAGTTTCTCAGCATCAGAGGCAAGTCTTTCCAGGACCCTTCTAACATTCACTTCTCTGTTGGGCTCAGAACGTCTTGTTGATAGCATCAACTTATCCACACCCAACTCTTTCTCGACATCTGAATCTGTGGAGGGAGTCTCAGACTTACGCTTTACATTTTCAAATTGATCGTAAAGTATATCCTTTTCACTCAATTTGTATGACATCCTTAGCGACTCGCCAATTGTTAGATCTCTTCGGCTGTCTTCAGCAGTTTCCCATAGCTCGAGCATCTGATCATCTGCTCCAGCGTTGCTTCTCTTGCGTCTTCCATGTAGTGAGCGGTCAGAGACTTGATCAAGAGGAATATCCTTCATTAGCATCCCGTTCCGAGCTTCAGAGGCTTTGGTTTTTATTTTGTGCAACTTGGGAGTATCACTGAGTTCATTTGCATATCCTTTCTTTCTGCTGTGGTCGTGTTTGTCTCTGCCCAAGCAAAGACGGGATTTTAACTGCTCAATTTCACCCTTTGCAGGTTCTTGTTTGCTATTGGAGTTTGATCTTCGATGCAATAGGGGTTTGTTCATTTCTTCCATCAACTTGCCAACTGCTTTAATTCTCATCTGCAAGTTCTGCAAGCTAACAAAGGATTGATCTTCCTGAAGCACTGCAGAAGTACTTCTACTGGGATCAGCAGCAACTTCCAAAATCTGAAAAGATGAAGGAATTTAATTCCTGTGGTTCAGTAAATCCATATATATATATATATATATCATGTCAAGAATGCCAGAATATTACCTCAGACTCCTGATTACGTGATGCTTTAAGCTTTGTCTGAAGAAGTGCATTATGCTCAAGGCGGGTTATATCATCTCTTAGGGCAGCTACTAGTGGAGCATACGCATATAGCTGCGATTTTAACCCGCTAATATCACCCTCCATCAGACAAATTTTCCCTTTCATTTCCTCAATCTCCAATGTTTTTGAAGCATTTTCATTCTCAAGAGTCTGACATACCCCAGCAAGCTCCAGCACCTTATTTTGGAAGAAAACTTCATGGATGGAGGAGACCTGAAGATCAAAATAAAATGCTGTAGCTTCTGCCTCCCATAGTTCAAACTCATTGTTCTTCTCCTGGAGTATTGAACTTAGAGTCTGCTCTCTGATTGCTTTTTCTTCAATTTCTTCACGAAGTAGGCCAAGTTCAGACTGTAAGTTTGTGTTAATTATATGAAGGCTCTCAATTTCCTTCTTATTAATGGAATTATTTTCAGACAGCTGGAGTGTGTTCTTTTCTAGATTTTCCCTTATCTGCATTGATTCTTGAATATCAGTCTTCAGTTCATCGACCATCCTGCCCAACTTTAAGTTCAAATTTTCAGCACCTTCAAGTTTTGCTTCTGCATTCAGGAGCTTTCCTTCCGTTTCAAGCAAACATTCCTTACCAATTATAATATCCTTCTTCATCCGAACATTATATTCTCTGATCCCTTGCATCTCGCTTTCCAATCTGTGAACAGCATCTTTTAGTATTATCTTTTCCGCTTTTTGCAACTCCAACTTCTCTGTCAATATACCCATTTCCCTTTCAAGCCTACTGTTGATTTCATGTTGTCTGTTCAGATCTTCAAGAAGTAAGTTCAGTTCTGTAAGTTTCTCCTCCCCAAAGCTCCTAAAAGTTTCTGATTGGCTAGCAGTTGCCAGATATTCCAGGAGAGCAGCATCGTTATACTGATCTAACTGGAATTTCTCCTCCTCTAGATCAGAAAACTTCTTCAGTAAACTTCTGTTATCCTGATTTGCTTGCAAGTATGCTCCCTCTAATGCATTGTAAGCTTTACGCAAATCAGCTTGTCTGCTACAAAGACTCTCCAATTCAGCCTCAAGTATGGCAGCATGCTGATAACTCCCACTCACATCTGATTTCAATTTCCTGTTCAAGTCTAGGAGCTTTTCTTTCTCATTTTTCACCACGGCAAGCTTCTCTGCCATGGCTTTGAACTCCTGCTCCAAGTATATCTTCTGCGACTCTATTTCCGTCCCCTTCGACTCCAACTGCTCAAGTAGAGTTAGCAGAACTGAGTTCTCAAGCAAGAGCAGCTGTTTATCATCCTCATGTTTTGAGATAGAACATTTCATGTCTTCAATAATTCCTAAAATATGATGCACAACAGCCTGTTCATTCTCAATAGTGTCCTCAGGAGCACAATTGGAACCAATTTCAAGGGCCCTGGAAACCTGGTATATGCCCAGTTTCAGTCTTTCAATTTCATCCAACATGAGTTCAGCTTCTACCTGCTGTTCAAGACTTTCACTCTCCAGCTCTGAAATCAGCTTCTCAGCCAATTTGGATGCCTCCACATGCTTTTGACACTCAATAATAAGAGAGTAATTCTTTTCTTCCATGTCTTTTATGAATTTCTGCAAGATGGATATCTCAAACTGAGCCTTTAGAGATTTGTCCAGTTCTTCTTCATATTCCTTCTTCCTCAATCTGATGTGTTCTTGAAGGAAATGAATCTGGTTTTCTAGTCCAGCCAACCTGGTCTCACTTTGGAACTTGGTGCTTGTTCGTTCTTGCTTCTCCACACTCAAGGAAACCTTGAGTTCTTCAACCTGACAGTAGGCGGCTTCCTTTTCCTTCTCTAGGTCAGCATATTTTTCTTCCAGCCCCACATATCTTTTCTCCAGGCTTTCAAGTTTTCTCTCAACATTTTCCAACTTAAGAGCCATGGAGCCTCTTTCAGTCAAAAGATAGGACCTTTCATTCTTAAGCAATTCACAGATCTCTTGTAATCCCTTTGATTTTTCCCTCAAACCTTCAAGCTCAACTTTTGCAGTAGACAGAGAGTTCTCAAGAACAGCATTTTTCTCCAATAGCTTGTGCATATTCTCAGTTATAACCTGTAACTGAGACAGAAGAGAATCCTTCTCAGCAATAAGTGTGACTTTATCTCCATGGAGAAATTGGCAAGACTCTAGTAGTGTTTTGACCTTTTCTCTTGAGCTCTCCAGCTCACTATTCAAGTCTGATAGCGAGCTTTCTACAGAAACCTTTTTCTTCAAAAGTTCTTGCATGCTTTCCAGCTTTTTTGCCATAATTTCTTTCTCATTGCTGTCCTGCTCATGTAATTGTCTCAGCTTTGAGTTCTCGGTCTGCAAGCTCTTCATGGAAGTCCCCAAACACTCTGGTTTCAGACCTGCTGCTTCCACTTGCTCAACTAAAGCCTGGTAGCTCTTATTCAAGCCTTTTCTTTTCTCTTTC
>NC_026154.1:187165-192506 GCF_000512975.1 Sesamum indicum
TTAGATCATTATGGTATGAAACTTCTTTTTCAAGTCTCTCCTTTATCTCCCTTAAGCCAAGTATTTCATTTTGCATGTTCTCCATGGAAACAGCTGAAGACAAGTTCGATTGACTCAAACTCTGATTTTGATCCCGAACCTGCTGCATTTCCTCTTCCAAGCCATGTTTGCTTGCTTCCATGTCTTTGAGCATTTGAAGCACGTTTCTGAGCTCCAGTGCCATAGCTCTTTGATCATCTTGAGATTGAGAGTGCAAATTTTGCAGGGTCTGGAGAGTGGCCTCAATTTGTGCATGGCGCAAGTGCTCACCTTGCATACAAGTCTGAAGGTTTTCCAACTCCTCCTGCTTCTCTGAAAGTTCTTGATCTTTCATAGCAATCTTCTTTGCAAGATTATCTGCCTCAACTCGCAGTGACAAATTCGACATCTCCAACAGGGTACACTTCTCTTCAGCAGTCTTAAGTTTTAAACTTCCAATCAAAATATCGTTGTTAAGGCGCTTTACATCTTCTTTAGCACTGGATATATCTTTCTTGAGCTTCGATATAGTCTCCAAGCAGCATTTGTACTGGAGTGCAGAAGCTTCTTTCTCCTTGTTCAGATCAGCAACAGACTTTTTAAGTTCGGAGACTTCATTTTCAGCACTTTCTGCTCTCTTCTTAAGCAGTTTTGCCTCATTTTCAATAACTGAGATTACATTCTGTAGAACTGAAAGTTTGCCAAGACACTCGTTGTACTGATGAAGAACCGTTTCCTTCTCGAGCTCTAATCTTGAAATCTCATCTTTCATAGTTTGAGCTTCACTTTCTGCTTCTACGGCTCTTACGTTAAGTCCTTTCTTGTCTTCTTGGACTTGAGAAAGCATAGCCTCCAGATTACATATCTTCTCCAGATACTCCTTGTGTTTGATCAGTCCAGCATTTTTCTCAGCCTCTAACTGAATGAGGGTTTCCTTCAGTGTCTGGACTTCAATTTCAGCTCGGCTGGCCTCGTCATTGAGCCTTGTTGAATCCTTTTGCGCATTATTGAGCTCTCCCTCCATATTAGATAGTTTAGCCAGACACTGTTGATACTGGAGGAGCACACTTTCCTTTTCAGTTTGCACATCAGCAAGAGCTTGCCTTAAGCCTTCAACTTCACTCTCAGCTTTTCCCTCTCTTTCTGTTTCCTGAAGAACCATCTCTTCAAGATTCTGATTTTCATTTGACAATTGGAGCACTTCATCACTAAAGCTTTCTTCATTCTCTTTTTCCTTCTTCAAGCCTTTCCTGACCCTTCCTCCAACAGATCTTGAACTTTGGGCTGCTGCTTCTTTGTCCCCTAACTTCCCATGTAATTTCTTCAAACTCCTCCTCTTCATTCCATCTTCTGAATCTTCTTTATGAGACACCATCGTAATTGTGGAATGTGCGTCGGAGTCAGAAAGCTCCTGTGCATCATCAAGCAAGTCGTCTCTGTCAAATAAAGCACGCACAGGAAATTTCATTTCTGGCGTGTTGGGCTCCTTGTCTTGTGCCAAAGGCTTCGAAGGTGAATTTTCAACCAGTTCGAAAGGTACATGGTCAGGAAACGCTTTTGCGATTGTGCGATGGGCATGCCGGAGTTCTGCTGTTGCATGATCATATCTTTCAGCTAAGGCACGGTATGCGCGGTAGAATTCCTCAACCAATTTCATCAACTCGGGCCGTTTTTTGTAGTACATTTCTGCCCGTCTTGCAAATGAGTCTGCATCTTCTTCAATTAGCTTGATCATGGATTTGACTTTGGCATCCATATCTGTCATGCAATGAACAAGTTCAGTAATTTCTAAACACTCAACCCAGGAAGCAACCAAGAAAAGTCGATCAGTTAAAATTCAAGCAGGTTTTATAAGCAATCAAGAACGTGAATGTTAAAGACGAACTGGATGAATTTCCCACATGATAAGAACAGTGTTTTTGTTTATCAGAACAAAAAAGATGACGTGTGTGTTGGATTTGACGGATACTAAACGTATTTATATAAACAGAAGTCATGAAGCATATTGCCATTTCAAACCAATCAAAGAGGAGAAATATCCTATGCCATTGAACGATTGAAGACGGAAGACATGACTAAACGTGTACGAGAGGAACTAAATACTGGACTTTACACATAAGGCCCATGTAAGTCCTGGTGGGTTGGTCTGCACTAAGGTCATAGAAGCATTTGAACACAACCTAAGTCCATTGTTGTTGAAGAAATTCTTATCTATTATTGTAATGATGAACCTACGGTATGAAGTTAAGTTTTACATCAGACATCCTGAATCATAAAATTTTCATTATGAACATACATAGCGAAAGAACACAAACATGACCACAATCACCAAATTCCATAATCTCAAAAGGGTGATAAGGAGTTCAATGGGAGGCAGAGTGTGGAAGAAAAGTATCCACCTGTGAGATTTTCTTGGAGCCATTTAGAGTTCTTTGGGCTGATGTGACTATCCCACCACCAAGAGTACAACCGTCTGGTTTCAGAATGTGTTAAGGTTGCCATAACTCCAGCAAAGAACAGAAACTCAACTACCTCCGACCTTGTAGAAACCTGATCCTTACACCAGTAACACAATAAGAGGCCCTCTGTCCAGGCCAGTAACTAGAACACTAAGCTGAACGGACAATGTCTCACACCTGGAAGAATAGAATCAGATGTAACAAAATATGCAACAAACATTTCCCAGCGTTATCAATGAAATATGCCCCGAGAACTAAAGACTCAAGCTTTTCAGAGTATCAAGGGATTTGATAATACCTGCTTGGTCAGAAACCAGTTGCAAATGCAGAAAATGATTGCTGCACCTCTATGCTAATCAATGAAAGAAATCCTGAACCAAATAAGTATAACATTACTCAGACGTCACATGCATTAAGCAAACTAAATGTAGTATATTCACAGAAAGTAACACAAAGTAAAGAATCTAGTAAAAGTAAATAGGTTCTTGAGTTGATTATAGTCCGCAATCGAAAGTATTCTTGAAACAAAAATAAATTATACACTTATAGTAAAATTATCCAAAATTATCCTCTATCATAATATGAAAAGAAAATAAACAAAGCCCTAAATTAAACTCAAAGAAGTGAAGAACATCAAATTGCCAGCGCTTATGGCACAAAACAGTATGAGCAACGGCTGGAGTGTTATTTAAAGAATCAGCTGAGGGTGAAAATTCCAATCCCTCCATGTCAGGCAAAGTTAATATTCATTGTAAGAGTTAAATTTCAACAAACAACTTATTCAGACAAAAATTACCTCAAGCACTTTCTAGAATAATTGTAAGAGTATTTTAACAAATGAAAGACAAAACACTGCATATATCAGCTACTCCATCAAACAAAGAGACAAAATATTTAACAAGGAAGATGGCTTTTTCAAGCCAATTAGCTTCCCTAAAACTGCCAAAAAACAAAGAATAAAGAGGTGAATCTTCACTCATAACTCAGATCAAATCAACAACTTTCAGAAGAAATGACTCTGGAGAGAGAGAGAGAGAGAGAGAGAGAGAGAGAGGAGAGAGAGAGAGAGAGAGAGAGAGAGAGAGAGAGAGAGAGAGAGAGAACAGCAAAGCACCAAAATTCACACAAAGTCACATTCTCAAAAACATCTCAGAAACAACATGACATTCATGCAAATGGGCTGTCCAGAAAACCTCAAAAGATCAAATCTTTGGACATCAACAGAAAAGATGAATTTCAACGGTTTTACAAATAAATATTGAAAACTCACAAAAGAAAAAGGAAGGAAACAGAGTCTTGATCAGCAGCTGTTGTCAAGAAAACCACCCCAGCTGCTAAATTTCCACATTCACCCCATTCTTTCTCTCACTACGCTCTCCAGCTTTCTTCTCTCCCTCTCTCTATGTTTGATGGGTCATCCGCAATATGCACTCAGACTTTGGTTCTTGGTTGGTACAGTGTCAGTATGACAAACTGTAAAAGTACACCCAAGTGATAAACTTTTATCTCTAGACCTCTGACTAGTACTACTATACAATACATCTAGATGTATGTAGACGTATATTCGTATATATAGTATATACATACATACATACGGCTCTGTTGTATACGCAGTAAATGTGAATATGATTTTTTTAAAAAAAGGGAAATTGACGTTAAATGATTTCAATGAATAGGGATTCTGATAACGGACATATTTTGTGTGTGGACTTTGATGTCTTTTGTCTTTGCTTTATTGGGTACAGAGAATGGTGAGTACTCATTACTCAGATCACTCTCTGATCTTTTAAGGATTTCCACTGCTGATTTTTTTTTCCCCTAACTTTATTTATCTTTGCAAATCAATTTGTATTAAGAAATTAAATAATTTCTATATTAATAAATTTGAATCTTTACCAATTTTAATTAATCACTTTCACTTACACAGATATACTTATAAATTATCTATCGATGCAGTTCTAATATAAACTTCGAGTACACGACTTTTCCTTATAGAAAATGATTGTTTTTATCAACTAAAATTCTGTTTATTTTATAATATGAATAATTTTAACAATTTTAAAAAGAAATCCATATAATAATGATATAGTAATTTGTATTGAGTTTGGGAATAAAAATTGAATTCTCATGAAAAATTAGCACTTTATAAAAATATATTGAAAAACTTATCTAATCTAATAATGAAAAGTAAATTAAGCCTAAATCAATATGTGCTGTAGTAAAAAGTGAAAATAAACAAGAAAATGTCGGGGCTTGATTCGAGGTACAACCGAGCAGCCAAGACGTACAAGTGAAACAACATAATTCACCTAGATATAATTTTTAAGACACTTGTGCAAGATTTGGTGTCCAATTTCAGATGTAACATGCCGACTAACTTGAAAAAGAATGGCCGAAAGTTGAACGACAAGCAGCTTAGTAAATGAGTTGGTTTCTTGGTGTGACAATTGTCAAACAAATAATAAATCGACATTAAGTATAAATTATTATTTTAGCATAGGCATATATAGGGATTTTTCTAGCTCATTTAAATCACTATCCAAAAGGGCCATTTGCTTATTAAAAATTAATGTAAATCACATTGATATGTATTAAGTTAGGTTTAAATACATATATATGTATATACATCACAACATTACACGTACACTTGAAGAGATATTAGTATAATGTACATCATAAGATATTTGTATAAATTTTTATTGCTGAATAAAAAATATATTTATAATATTGCAAAGGCCACCAAATATTTATGCATTTAAAGCTAACTTTAGAAGACGTTGCATAAAAATTAATTACATTTATATATGAGAAAAAAATGGGCAGAAGTAGGTTGTGGGGGGGGGGGGGGGGGCGCGCTTGTAAAT
>NC_026154.1:192621-224987 GCF_000512975.1 Sesamum indicum
ATATATATATATATATATATATATATATATAAAATCCAGATTCAGTTAATAATTAATTCTTGAAGCTCTATTCTTTTCTTTTCAAACTTCTGTTTCTTTTGAGGAAATAAAATGATTAAATTAATCATCAACATTGTTATAAAACTATCGACAATAAATTGCTATTCAAATAATAAAGTTGAAAATTTTAAAAATTGAGCATGAATTTAATCATGTGAAGATATATATATATATATCGTTGATTCACTAGAATTAATTACTTTTTCACCCCAAATTTCTTAATATATATCAAGTACGGATTTAAATAAAATTTCAAAAAAAAAAAAGGGGGCCCCAAATTACTTATTATTTATTAAAGCAAAAGATTGTATTTAGGATAACATGTTGAAACTTTACAAAATGTGGGGCATGTAGACACACACATATACACATATATTACCATATACATGTATTATATATATATATATATATATATATGTAATTAAGTAGAAGTTGTAGGTGCATGGTCTGTCTTTGTGTGGGATTGGCAAAAACATAGGATGCGACCAAAACATATAAACATGGGCTGCCCCTTCCACACTGATTCTTCTCAATAATTTGCTTCCACAAAGAGCAACCTTGTATATGTGTATATGCACATCACCTATCTTATAATTCACATACAAAAGTTGTGGGAACTTAATTATAATTTGGTCAAACTTCACTCCCTTTTTTCACAAAAAAAAAAAATAATATTAAAGATATTTTGACTTCCTGCCCTTCCAAAAAGTTTTAAGTTTACTTTCTCATTGGGTTTTGATCCGATTTCTCTTTCAGCTTCAATATTATACGTACCACTTAATGATCTAGCTCAAATTAGTAGTAGTGACATAATCGATTAGAACTAATTTATTCCTTGTGCTTATATGTATTGAAGTAAACAATATATTAGTAAACAAAATTGTTAATAATCTATATCACAGTATATTATAATTTCTCTTGTAATAATAGTGGGAGCAATTTTTGACAGCAAGAAATGGGCAGCAGGTATGGCTGAATATTAGAATGTATCGATGGCTCAAAATTTCTTTGATTTATTTATTTATTTATTGGTGTTCTGAGACAATGAATTGAGGCATGCAAAACGGCTACATTTTGTTGATATAAAGTGACATTCATGAGCACGAAAAAGCAGTAGAATTTATGAATGTGCACATGGAAGTTGCAGTCCGGGTTTTGTAAACAATTTGTTGTCATATATAATCATCCACTCCAGGTGCAGAGGGTCCCCTTACATCATGTGGATATGGTTTATTTGTCCATTCAATACTGTGAGCTAATTAAATTGGTTTGTTTCTTTGAGTAACATAAAATCCACTTATTTGATACACAATATTGCATTCAAGTGTGATCTTAAGAAATGATGCTATGCACTACTGCTCATGTATTAGCCTTCACATGCAGTTGGGAAAATTGGGCATTAATTCCTCTATAAATATGTGCACATGTACCGCCCTTATAATTCTTGTTTGCTTTGTTTTTACATAATTAAATAAATCATTCAAGTTGGAGATAAAATTTTGGAATTTGGTGTTTTTTTCACATTAGAATATGGTGACTTAAGACAAAACTTGGGCAAAATGCAACTATAATTTTGAAGGTGGCACTTTTTGATCCATTCTAATCTTGATGTTGTAATTGAGGACAATAATTTTAAAAAACGTAGTCCATTTCGTCTAATCTCTGTCAGAAAGTGGCAATTTATCTGGAAAAAAAAAATGGGGTTGTCATGTGCCAAGCATGCACATTTTGCGGCAGAAATAGGATCAACTGTGCTACCTTTTTTAAACTTGTCTTTAGTTACAAAATTAAAAAATTGAAAAATGCTATCACACGATAATTATAGGACAAAAAATATATTTTTTCCACTTATTTTCTGTCGACCATTTTATTGTAAAGACAACGACATCTTTAGGCCTGCATCAGTTAAAACAATTACTTGCTTTATAATTAATTAGTGTAACTAGATCTTGAAAGTGAAGAATATCATATAAGGGAAGTAAGGAATAGTGTGCTTATACATTATTATATATGGATAAGTAAAATTGAAGCTACTATATATAGGTGGTTTGCATTATTAAAATAAATAAATGGGCATTTGATTAAAATACTTAATAATATTGTAACTTTTAGTATAATCACGTTCTTGTATGATACACTCTGCATAAACTATAAACATGTCATGCATGCTTGTCTTAAAAAATCTCAGAATAATACTCTACTGTTAAATTTTTTAATGTTGCACAAAAATTACAAGTGATCAATGGCTTTATAAATTTGTTGTTATTTTGTTGTTTATTACCAACTAAATTAAGTTTAGTCGTGATGGACTTTTGTAGATAGAAGTGGGAAAGTATCATTGGATAACAAGACAATGTTCTAAAAAAGACATAATTATGGGATGCCATCATTTTACTTGTGTTTGGCACAAAGTACCAATGTTTCCACTTGTTACCTAAAAACAACAACAAAAAAAATAAAAAAAATCATGCATATGCCTGAATAAGGTGTGCAGGAGTAATCAGCTTGTAGAATCAATCTGGCACATATATATATATATATATATATATATATATGATTAATTACATTTAGCATTATCTGAAAATGTAATATTATATTTTTTTTTAAAATTATACTTACACCCTTTCCAAAAAAATTGGTTTACATCTGACCCCCTTTCATTAGAGTTCAGACAAAAATGATTTACATAAATTTTTAATTTTTTCGCTTATTTAATATTTTCAAAAATATTTTTGTAATTATAAATGAATAATATAATATATATATATATATATGGAGTGTAAGGTTAACATCATTACGTTTTTTTTCCTTATAAGTACAAAATTATTACATAGGAATATTAAATGAGGGGTAAAATTATAAATTTATGTATTTTTTTTGCTAACTTCAGTATTATTCGTCCAAACTCTAATGAAATGGGGTCAGGTAGGATTGTAAATGTCATTTAAAATTTTTTAAAAAAATATATAACTTTATATTTTGAGAGAGGGTCTAAATATGTGTGTGTATATACATACAAGCAACTACGTTTTTAACAATATTTGTTTGTTAAACAAGCCAAAGTCGCATTTTTATTTTGCTTTAAGTTGGCATTATTTGTACCCCACTCCCAACTGTACAAGTACAAGACGTGGATATTAAACAAAAACAAGAACCCAATCAAATCAAGGGAGAGATGATTTTGTCTTCAGATCTGCAATTGCAATAATTTTCTATTAGAACTTTCAAGAATTATCGGTTAGATTTGAATCTGTTTTCTCCTTCCATGAAAAATGTTTGCTCAACTCCATCTATGTTGACACTTAGTTAATTGTCTTTGTCTGTTTTGTTGAGACCAAACATGTTCATGGCCACACAATATTTAGATTCAGACTCATTGTAATTGCTAATACTCATATTTGGACTCAAACACATTGAAATAAGGTTTGAATATAAGTCGAATGTAGGCCCCTAAATACTCGTGGTATCGAATGAGTAAAATTTAATAAATTCCCTCTCAAAACAAATAAATCATAAATCTAGGCCCCTACAACTTCTATATATGTGGCCTTTAATTTGGTTGGTATGTGGGGAGCGATAAAGCCACGTTGTTAATCATCGTCACACATAACTTGTTACTGCATGATGTTTTGTTGAACTTATAATGTTTCAAAATAAGATTGAGAATTTATGATGTTGCAATTACAATTAAAATAAAAAAGGTCACGAATTACTTAAAAAAAAAATGGTACATTACATCAAGATAATAATACAAGTAGAAAAAGTTCTTATCCAAACCAATAAAAAGATCATTTGCTACATGACTAATTATTTTTTTTGAATTATACACCAACCATACTATAAATATAATATACTTATTATATAATTAATTCAAATCTAATCAGACTCAGTCTATATTAGAATTTCCCTTAAAATAAATACTTGGACAAAAATAGCCTGATACAAAAGGTAATTGCGTAAGATTTGTGGATTCAATTACAAGAGAAGGTAACAAACAATCTAACCCAAAAGAACTGTCAAACAGTGTTCTAATGTTTCTCCAGAGTCACATCACTTCCTACAACCAAAATGACAGCAACACATATACATATATAGTGTGTCTATTTTGCAATTTGGTGGTTTGTCCTAAAGCAAATATTACTGTCTACTGGCCTTGATGTTGCCCTCCACCTGTTTGTACAATGCCTTGAATTTATGTGAACTATAGCTGGACTTTACCGACACACATGATGCCCCCCCTCTCTCTCTTCAATAATATTGGGTGCGAGAATTCGGTAAAAGGGATAATTTTGTATGAACACTTTTGCATTGGACTTTGAATCCGTATCATCAAAATTTATGTATGGATTCTTGGTCCTTAGATTTTGTTTTCTATAATTGGTTGGATTAAATTCAAAATAATTGGAAGAAATAAGTCGTCATTGGATGTTTTTTCACTGAAAGGTATTAGAACATTATTTAACTTGCTCACTCTCATCCTCTAATTCACTCATAGAAAGTAACAAGTTTTATATTTTCACTTATGTTTTCGATGTCTTTGTCATAAATAGAATTCCTCAATATTTGGATCATTCGGAGAATATTAGGAAAAAAGAGAAAAAAATGTAAATGAATAACATTTGATGAGGAGACGCACATCTATAGACAAGCGCCCATGTGAAAATATTTACTTGTATGCATGTAACGTCCTTCCATCAAAAGTCCCGAACAAGAAAAAGAAGAGCTTGCGTGCCCGGAAATCGAGTAAAAGCCAATTAGAGAGGATATTAAAAGTGATAAAATGGGGCCTAATTGCGTAAAAAAGTGTGTGGTAGGACTAAACCAGAAAGAAAAAGTAATAAAAATGGGGCCTAATTGCATAAAGATGGGAGATAAGATGCAGATTGTGATTTTGTTTCTTAGTGAATTGGGAGCTTTAGACACTGACGTTCCCTCAAAGATTCGAACCCAATTTTGTGGGTTTCTTTCTACAAATAGTTGATTGTTTTTTCAAGTAACCAAATGGAGAAAATGGGAAGCCATCTTTATCTCCAAATCCACCAAAATTTTTAGTAGCTTGAGAAAAATCTAGCCCATTTATGACCCAAATGTGTTTTCTTTTTTCTTTTTAATTGTGTAACTTAGGTTGTTCTTTGAACAAATTAGTTTTTTTCCCCCGTAAAAACTTAACCTAACAATTAAAATCAAACCCACGTGTCTCTACATATAATATGGACTCGGATATGGGCCAAACAAACGGGGTTTGGGGATGGGCTAAACCGGGCTGATCCTCTGAGCCCATAATTCCAGCCCACCTCAAAACTTCCTGTTATTTCGTAAAATATCTTGAGTCCAAACCACCGAGTCGTGCTTCGAGAACACCAAGGCAGAGGAATTTGCAAAAACCATAATTTTTTTTCAAATGAATGAATGAAGATTTCAAGAATTGAGATGCGATGAATAAACAGTGTGCGTGGTGTGTGTGTGTAGTATACTCAAGCCTAGATATTAGGTTCTTGGAATACGTACAATACTTCTTCATAAAACAAGTAGTTTTATTTTGGGGAAAAAGAAAGAAAAAACAGCAGCACTACTTATTATACAAGAATTAGAAGGGCAAAACTCAAGGAAGCATAGACTAACACAACATATATCTTACATAACTACAAGGGCCACATCAAGAAGCTCACCGCGCGGAAAAGATCGGTTCACTGATTTGGGGTGAGAGAAGGGAAAGACGGTATCGATTGAAGTATCAGTTTTCTGCTGCTCCGGAGACCGGGGGACGTACCCACAACACCATGAGGAGGAGAAACTCTCTTCCCATTAGGAGACAATGATTTGATGCCACTGACTGGTGATCCTCCCTGAAGAAAGTCGGGCATTTCTTCTTCTCTAACAGTTTCAAAATGCTTATCAAACTTGGGTGGTGGTGGCAAGAATCTTGGCTTGCCGAAACCTTGGCCAGCATAGATACCGGATGAGGAGCCGATAGAAGGAAAAGAGGACCTTGGTGGTTTCTTCTTTGAGGAAAATGGGAGCTGAACTGATTGCCTGGCAGAACAATAACATAACAGAATTTGTGGTCAACACAAGGAGAAATGTTAATGAGCATGCAAAGTGAAGATACTACTGTTAGTGTTTTTGTACCTTCCAGCCCGTAAAGGTGTTGCCGGAGGCGCAGAATCAATGTTCTGCTCCAGGTCATTTTCGACTGCAGTGTTCTGGAAACTTGGGTCCAGCATGCTCTTTTCTGGCATATCTGTTTCATCTTCCTCGACTTCCACTTCCGTGCTTATTACACCCGATCCTGATTCAGAAATGTGAAGAGAATTTTAAAAATGGCTCAATCGGTAGTGACAAATTTCATAATTCTGTCTCTTGTTCTTTGAAAAATACATTGAATCGATTCCCATGTTAAATTTTATAAGCAGTAGTGACATATCTAAATGTATGCTCACCATCCTTTCTACCAAATGCATTTTTACACCCTTCACATCGGCAGTTAATGGAGCAGCCAACACCACCCTTCAAGAAGAGGCGAAAGTTCCCATCAGCTGACAAACTAAAGATAAAGCATATCCTAACAGAAAGATGAAAAGAAACCTGATAGCATTCACAGTATTTCTTGAGGCAACCAGATTTCTTGCAATTGCATCCTCTTTTATGCCGAGCGGAAGCAGGAGTTTTGCTGGAGTCGTCCTGCAAGGAACAATTAAACAGAATAACTAAATGCACATAATCATAAGTGAGCATAACGTAAGTCCAGAATCAGTTTCTAACCCCAGTTTCTGATAGAGAATCAGGGCCCCTGATCACTTTGGGAGCAAAAGCAAGAGGATTTCTTGACTCTATCTGTTTGCGTGTTGCGAGGACAGTGTCTTCATGGATGGGTTTGTTGAAGCAATCTATACAGGCGCACGGCTCCACACAGTACACCCCAGCAGCAAAGCACTCACAGTAACTGCATGCAAAAGCTACAGGTTATTCATATGTGTTTCTTGAGGCAATATATCAAGCAATAAAATAGGCCATCATATGCAATTATCACCAAACAGATTAGATGTCACATAGAATATACCAACTTGGTAAGACTGCAAAGTAAGAAAGTAGTCGAGCTCATAACTTAAGGAGGCTCCAATTGCAATGTGAAGGGACAAGATTTGTGCCATAGGAAGCTCCGAAGATAAAAGAACTTACAGTTTTAGGCATTTTGATTTCTTGCAGTTACACCGCTTACAGGCTTCACCCTCCCCAGATTGTTCCACCCTACGCCTGAAAAGTCAATTTGAAGTTGACAAGAATTATAGCAAAAACCAGATATTGTAATTAATCGGTTTAGGAAAAGAAAAACAAGAAGATGTACCTCTTCTTCTTTGGACTATTCTGATTGATCTCTTCATTCGCCATATATCCCGATGCCTGGCAATCTTCAACGGGCAGAAGAGCATTATCAATGCCATCAATTTCTCTGTCCGATGGGGCAACAGATAAAATGTTGTTCAACAGTTCTTGACCAGTAGTTGAAGGATGGAAATTGACCGATGTGCTAGGTCCAATCAATAGTCTTCCAGAAGCTGACGAATCATGGTTGACAATTTTGTAGTCCTTAGGAGTTGTTGCAAGAGCATTCAAGTGTAAGCCAATGCCAGGCAAAACACGACGTGAAGAATCATTTCCTGTTCTCATGGGAAGTAGTTTCTGGTCATTGGAGGAAGTGCTGCCATCAGATTGCAGCATTGCAGAAGAATCAGAGCCTGAATTCTCATCCATATGCTTTCTGCGGCCTCCTGCCATCTCAAAGACAAGACAGCGTCTTCTCATACCGCGGTAAAGACCAGAAAGATGCTACAAAAGCAGAGAATGGAAAACATTAATAAGAAATACAGATTTCGGGCACCAGGAGTAATCTATGCACAGACATACCCATGCAGAAACAGAAACAGATGCTTACAGGTCCTTCAGCAGTTACATACTAAAAGCAAATGGCAAAGAAAAGCATGTTATTTTATATTATATGCTTGGTACTGGATCCTTTATACTTAAAAAGTGAATTACAAATTTGACTATGCCTAATCTTATCATAATTTCATCTTCTTTTATTCCTCGGCTATCAAGCACCACGTCAAAGTAACTGCAATTCAATATTACCTCATAATCCATCTTTTCGAAGAACCAGCAATTATGTCATGGCTATCAGCAATTTCTGTTATCTCACTTCCTTCTCCAGGCTGGGTGGACAAGTGCTCTGGTTCACCTCCCTCTCCAGCTTGCTCACCAGGACCCGCTGCACAAAGAGAGTGCATATTCTGCATGTCATTCGGTATACTTGCGTAGAAACTCGTCCCAGGATCAGTTGATTTCTTGTAAGAATCTGTACCATTTGGTGATTCAAAAATTAACAGATTGGAGGCATCAGAAATCAAGTTCTCCCAGTCACACGATGAGACATCTTTATCTTGATCAACCTGGCTTACCCCCTCAATATTCACTTCACTTCCATATGAACCCCTTTGAGAGGCCTCTTGTACAAATGGCACAAGTGTTGAACTGTTGCACGCATAATCCGCCATGTGTTTGGCTTTAAGACCACAGCTAGGTCTTAAGCCGGAGTTGGGACTATTAAAATCATAACTCGGATCTTCTGCAGACTCAACTACAAGCTTTGAGCAATCATAAGATGGCCCACCAGCCACTTCACCATCAGATACCCTTTGGTTGAGATTTTCCCGCTCTTCATCCGATTGTTTACTAGACTCAATATTTACCTTATTTGTATCAATTGTGCTCCGTTCATCAGAAGAAAACTCGGGTTTTGATGGATCTGAAAGCTGATGCCTACAAGAAGATAAACAGTTTAACCAAGAATGCTAATAATTGATACCAGCCCCGGTAAAAGGTGTAACATTTGTGAAAGGTGGATCCATTACCTTCGAAGAAATCTAGATTCCCTGAGAGAACTAACATGGGGTGAAGTGAAAACAGATGGAAGAGTTGCAAAACTAAGAGGATTGATCGTCTGAGTGATGTGTATGGATTTAACTGGCTTGATGGGGGAAAGACTGTTGAGAAAGTTAAAGACAGGGGAGTCCTGCAATCAAAGAAGAAAAACTATCATCAAAGAGAGAAGAAAGTGCCAGACAAATTTACTATCAGTTCAAAGCAGAGGAAATCAATAAATTTGCATTAGCTAACAACTCAACAATAGCAAGATTGCATTCACCTGAGCGCAACAGCACAGAGGTAGATCTGCTGGCTACTTTATGCTCACGAATGATTTCAAAAATAGAAAATGACAGACTCAAAAGAAAGATTTTGAAGGCATAATTTGTGAAATGAAAGGAGCGCTGAAACTAGAGCAGATTTACAATGAAATACTATTAATTTCACCATGTCAGATAGACTGAAGCAAAAAAAAAATCCAACCAATAAAGGGAACACTACCATTGAGAAACTTCTCCATTTGACCAAAAAAATTAAGATAGATCTCACTTTTGGTGACAAAAAATGACATGCATAAATGAACTTACAATTCCACCATACTTACTGATTTACTAGACAAAGAAAATTCATAAACCAAAGTATACATTAAAAATAATTTTCACAGGGTTAAAGGATATCAAGAGAAAAAATTAACATAACAACTAAAAACCTAGATACCAGATCCTTCAGTAGCCAGACATAGCCAAGAAAAAAAGAAAGAAAGATAGATATGCATAAGCATGAAGTCCTAGAAGACGGAAAACCGTTCAAACTATGAGCATTCATCCAATTGCTCCATACTCTTTTCCCATTTTTTCCCAGTAATCAGAGAAAACACTTGAATGAATTTAACAAAAGTCAAGTCAAAACTTCACTTCAAAAACTGAGCAAGATTTTGCTGGAAATGACTTTTGTTCAGCAGATCAAAAAAGCACAAACCAAGATTCAATACACCTAGAGCCCAAAATAAAGAAACAAAAAGACATCCTTCACATAATTACGAAGAGCACCAGACATCCAAGATCAGTTCAGAAAGAGAAAAAAACACACACTTTACTGAAGCCACTCAAAACTCACTTTTCAAACCATTTCTGGCAGTCAAACAACCCAAATCAGCACAAGATAAGAAGAAAAGAGGGAAAAAAAAAAAAAACAATGCAGGGTCCCCAAAAGACCCATTAGAAAAATTAAACCAAGAACAACAAAGATGCAAACTTTGCGTGCAATAAACCAATCACCAACCTCAAATTTGCTTATAGAAGCTGCGATCTGGTTGTTCTTGCTCCTCTCGGGAGTATCCATCACTTCCCCTTCTTCTTGATTGCTCTCTTTTGCAGAAATCTCAAACCCCTCCCCCATCTCTTGTTTTTATGTATACGCCTATCTATCTCCCTATCCCTTCTCTCTTTGCTTTACACCACACCCTCCCCAGAGAGGAAGAAACAAAATGGTCAAATTCAAGAAGAAGCGGGAAACAGAGTGCCGAGGGCAGTGACTGAGAGAGGAGTGAAGATAAAAAAAGAATGGATTTTTCTTGTGCTGACAAAAGAAATGACCCCACCACCCACCAAAACACACACTACACACAGCTGTTGTCCATGTGTTGTTTTGTTGCGGGTGAAGTTATATGCAAAGCCAAAGGAGGCAACGTTAAAAAAGAGGGTTGGGAGGGAAACTAAAGAAGATAAATGTTTTAACAAAATGGTCCTTCCCTTTTACAGAAATTCTATATTCGCCCCTCTTACTTCTTGATTTTGTCATTTTCACCACACTATGTTTATTATTCAATCATACGGGATTCCATGTGACTTTGTCAATTGAAATCCATTCAGTTTCCACGAATTTCTGCTAATCAGATTTTATTTTTGGATTTCAGTTATGAATTTTTGTTGGCGAGTCGGTTTTTATGCAGACTGAATATCTTTTTATTTATTGTGGTGTAATTTTCATTTAAGAAAATATTTGGTCAGTCAATCACTGGCTTAGATGCTATTAAATTTTGTTTTAATGCCATTATCTGACAATTAATGTATTACAGGATTTAATCATATATTTATTATTTGGGTATAGGCTGATTTGTCTCACTATGATTGTAGATTGTGAATTTATTTTGTGATTATCATAATTCTTTTTTCTTCGATATAATGAGATTCAATCTGGAACTCAATCAATTAGTTGATAATTCAGATATTTTATTTTTGATATATGTATTTTATAGCATACCTTTGTTATATTTCAAATGTTCAATCATTGGGTTATATAATGGCAATTCGATAATTATGAAAAAAATATATACGTTCAATAACATATTGTAAAATATAATATTGTTGATTATAATCTCGATCAAAATATTACGAATTTAAATATTAAATAATATGTTACATTTATAGCTAGAGGGTGTTCGATTACATGTATTTAAAACGTTTGACGAGCTTGTACATCTTATAATGTATTTTTAAGAGATAGGTTTTATTTTAAAAATATATAAACCCTCAAAATTATGAAATTTATAAGATGTGAATAATTTATAATTTGGGTCAAGAAAATGGATAGTCCAAGATGCGGACGGAAGCGGGCGACCCGGGAACATCCGAGACAGGCAGGGGCTACAGCTACAGTAGTCAGTAGCATTCATGTTTAGGCGCGGCACCGAATTTAAAAGGGTGGACCTGGACCATCCATACATCGATGGGTCCCACTCTCGCACGGTCCCTCGACATAGCCATGATTATGATAATCAACGGTGCTCATTTCTTGAATGCATCATCACATTTTCTCGTGAACATACAAATTTATTATCACACCTCTGATCTCACATTTCACTCAATACACTGAAAAATATGTTAACTGTAATTCCAACATAATTTTTTATTTAATTTGAATGATAAAAAATTTGGGTTAAGTTATTACTATTAGTATTTAGAAAATTGAAAATATTATTATATGAAATTTTATTATATGCAATTAGTATAAAATTATATTGTAGTAAAATAGAAAAAAAAAACGTTGGAGCTTATTACATATGGTTGGTGACCACGACATAAAAATTATAAGAATAAGTATTTTTTATTGCGACCGAATAAAATAATACAAAAACTTATATATTGGCCATGATTAATTAATATTTACCATTATTTTGATTATTGCTAAAATATTTGCTACGAGTTTTAGTTATAGCTAGTGTTTTAGCCTTGTCTGCAAAAGCGAAAGATAAAGCCATTGTGTCCATAGTTAAATAAAACGCAAATGTTATGGTCAAAATTTTTGCCGTGATTTTCAGTTATAGTTAGTGTTTTACACCATTACTTGCAAAAATAACAGATAATAGTCATTGTGCCTGTAGTTAAACAAAAACCGACGATTATGCAAAATATTTGCATAATTTTTAATTATAGCTAGTGTTTTACCCTTGTTTGCAAAAGTAACAAATAATAATCATTTTATCCGTAGTTAATTAGTATTTACTATAATTTTTTAATTTTAACCTTGATATATATACCATAACAAAAGTCATATTCTTTTTTTTCCTAATGATAGTATCTTTTATTATAGCAGCCAGACTTTTTTTTTTTTTTTTTTTTTTTATAATTGTCATTTGATTTTGCAGTAACCTACCTACCTTATATTTGTTGTGATGTTATTTATTTAAGTAAAATGTGAATCGACTTTAGAAAAAAAAAAGGTGATATTTAGTTGTTTGTATGATGTGGTCAACATGTGAAGTCATAATCAAGGGTGGCAACAATTGGAAAAATTATGTCCCTAACCACTCTTTTTTTTTGGATCAAACATTTGTGTTCTTCCATATGCTCATCTACCTTTTAATTTGTTATATAATTTCTTAATTTGCTAATTGTGTTTGCACAATTATTTTGTTCATGTAACAATCATTTGGGTAATTAATAATTTGTAATAACCCACTAAGACATCTTGATGATGATGATAACCAATTATTGAATTTTACATACCAAATCTAGCTAGCTAGGTTAAAACTCCCAAAAAATTTATAAGGGTTTTGTATCTTTTATAAATCATCTGATTATTATGATAATATAACGCTCTATTACACCTAATCTAATTGAATAAAATATAAATGATTGATATTTTTTAAGAGCAGATCGATAACTATACTATTATACTAAAATATAAATTAATAATTTGATTATACCCTTTAACAACTTTTACATGAAAAAATAAAAACATACTTATAACATATTAAAATTTTAATTTGTAAACATTAAATTGAAATCTATTTATTAGTTTTTGGAGTTGGGGCAGTCAGAAATCCTACCCAAAGGTTGGACCCATATAAGTAAATTTGGATGTTTTGATGAGTCAGCTTGACATGTGTAAGTTGGTTGCCATGTCTCCATCATGATCTCATCATTGTTAATTTATTCTGTCTTTTTTCCCCCTTTGATTTTGTAGGCGTTAGGTTTTGAAACTACATCTACATGCACTCTAATAAAATATTATTAATTTTCTAAAAGAAATTAATCGCACAAGAATTAGAAACCCTAGCTGATAAAATGAACTTTGGGGCAATTAATTTTAAAGAGATTAGGTATAACTTATTTTGTTTTTTTGTAGTTATATCGATCTATTATTTAATTTATTGAGATATTGATATAATTATCTAATTATAATTTAAAAAAGCAAACTAATAATATGTTTATGGTATATAAATAATTTAGAAAAATAGGAAAAAAGTCCAGTCGGGTGGAATTTTTTAATTCGATCTAGCTTACTTACAAGTAGTAATTATATATAGTTCAAATTAAATATTTTTCTATCAACAAAAACTTTTAATTAATTAGCGTAAAAAGTTATTGTATTAACGGAATAACAGGTACAATTTACATTGTACCAATATAGATTAAGATAATCAATGATGTCTTAACTTAATGATTGCGGCTAAAGATGAGGTTCTATGAACAAATTCAAGATTATGTGTTTAAGTTCCATAGATCGTGTGAATATTTATCTTATATTATGTAAGTTGTTGTAATTTATTTATTGTTGTTGGTTATATAAGATATTGTTATCGAAATTAAGTTATTATAATTTATATATGATTATTAATAAATAAATATATATATAGAGAGAGAGAGTAAGATATGAGGTATTAACCAGCTTTTGATTTTTTCCTTAAACCTTTGCATTTTACCAAATTATTGCAAGTAATATGGTTACCTGCTTTGTTGGTGGTCCCTTCGCATAAAGGTCTTCTAATCACGTGACGTTTCCCCCTCCTCCTCCACTACACTCCACTCCTAAAGTACACACAAATTTTTTCATAACATTGATAAACATTTCTCGTTTTCTATGTACTTTCCCACCTTCCCACATTCTTTCAGACATCAACTTCATGTGTTATGATAGTGTCCATGCATGCGTGCTCTACCACGTGACAACCCTCTCATAATCTGAATTCTTCGCCATAATTATTGAAAAAATAAAAGTACGTAAAGGGATTTTTTTGAATATATATATATATATATATATATTTTTGGTGCCGTTTGATATATTGTAAACAAAACTAGTATAAAATAATAAAAATAAAAGATTATTTATTCGTAAAGTACAGGAAAACGAACGGGCACTACTACCAAATTAAGTTTACATGTCGATGAATTCTTTTAATAAGATAATCTAGAACTGGAAAAAAAACGTCCTTACTCTCCAAGACTTTTGGTAGAGATCAGATTCCCATTTCATTGTATATTATTAAAAACATCGAAGTTGACTAAACTCGTAACAACACTAGATTTAATAAAGTTCAGTCTAATTACAGGTCGCAACGGGACAAAACAAGAGTCGGTAGAGGTATAAAATTATTTTAAGTGTATGTTTTTGGTTGTAGTGTGGTATTCATGAGTCCAAGGCGTAAGTGGACAGCTTTGTTGCATATTTTTGCAGTTCGACAAGGCTGGGAAAATGGGCTTTTTGTCTCTCATTCATTGTTTCATGGGAAATGGAGATAAATATGTGTTTGTTGTAATAGGGCTTGTCCAAACATAAGATTCCTAACTTAGTCAACAAATTTTGTCCTAATGTTGCATTTTTCTACTTGTCCAAATTGATTCATTTTGATTCAACTTTGAAAACCTAATGATGGTACTTGTGATTGGTTTTAATTTGATCTGGGATTGCATCATTATAAGTCAATTGCATAGTTAAGCTTGACTTCGAGATTATAATCTAAGTCAAATAATAAACTTTTACAGGCCATCGTAATTCTTAAAAATATTTACGGTATTTAGTTCTTGGATTTTAGAGAGAAAGGTTAAAATAAATAATTTCCTGACTTTAATCATTGTACTTTGCATTTAATTTTATTTAATATTTTTTTCTTCACCCAAATATTAATTAAGCCATACGTCGCATAATTAACATATTATTTCCTTTGATTTCATGAGTTAGCAGGTGTTTAGTCATGATTCAAAAATATTCCATTAAATAAAAAAAGTCGAAGTTACATTACATTTAAATTAGTAAAACACTTTTTATATACTTTTAATATTTCATATATTACCATTGTACAAAACATATTGCAGGACATAAACTTTGGATTGCGGAGATATATAGAAACTCAATAATAAAATTGGAATTTAATCTATAACTTTGACTTATTACTAATGTCTTACTCATTACAGAGCATAAGGAGTGCTTTGAGAATGTGGACGAAAATTGTAAGATAGTCCAATTTTAGGGAGAGGGTCAATCACCAAATTCTGTCCTGCTGCTGCATTTTCCTGTTTGTCTTGACTCCCAACTGTAATATAATTAAATTAAATTAATCGTTGCATGAATATTATCGTATATGGTTCATTGTGCAGATCCATGCAGTCGTATTGCCAACGTTCACGTGATTATACGTCTGTAGATGATCAAGGATGCATATATAGACTTCTTTTTCTTGTCAAAAAATGTATATTTGAGTATTTTTGAAATATATTAGAATTCGTGGTCGAGTTCTACTAGAAGATTTGATGATGAGCTTTGTCTTTATGGATTGTAATGAGACGTATAATCTGATTATGGATTACATTAAAAATACGTAATTTGAAAATTCAATTGCGCCTTGTGCAAGAATGGAATGCGTGGAACAACATTGAGATGATCTCGATTAGAATTCTTCAATGTTTATTTTAGCAATGTCGTAGGAGAGAAAGTATGGAGGCTGAATGTTCGTGTATCAAAAATTGTACTTAAGGCATGTATTGAGAGCTAACTAGTATATATTTACAGACGATATTCTTGAATTGCAAGATTTGACGTCAGCCATTGATCCATGAAAGATCGGATGATCATTATGAGTCCATACATATCTGAAGTCAAATCAGGGTAGGATAAGATCGATACAACCCTATCAAAATAAGCACAGGATTTGTCATCATTTGTGAGGATATTGAGAAGTTTGAAGGCATTTATATAAATTTCATACACCATTATGTAGCTACCCCCCTGGAGTTTTTGAATAATATTGAATTGCGACATACTATCGTGAATAATAAATCAAACATAACGTGGGTTCGAAGTTTTCGTCAATTACGACTGTAATTGCTATGTAACTATTTATGTACAATAATTATGCCATTTTAAAGCAATAAAAGAATATTTATTAAATATATACATTACAAAAACAATAATTTTTTTTCATTTTTAGGGACACTATTTACTTTTTAATTATTTTTCCTTTTCCTTCTAATAATACATATACAAGAACAACATTTTCCAACTTCCGAAATTCTAATTCAAATCAAGTTTGGTTGGATCTGAATCAAGTATATGATAAATGTAATTATACTTATCGTAATGAAAGTGATCAATTATATAAAAAATATATTTATAATTGATTTAATTCGATCGAATCAGACTTGAATAATAATTTTCCAACATATTCAGCCAACAATACTTGTGATTGGATGGTTTTCCCTTTCATCACTGCTCTTCCTGCACCTCATCAACATCAGCCATTTAATATTCAACTACCAAATGCTGTAGTAGATAGATATTTCTCAAGTAAAATGGTTAAGTTCATATCATTATTTCAATTTCAATAAACTATGTATTAAGTACAAAATAATTATGCCACTAACATATATCAAAGTATCAAATATTTTCGATGAATAACGTATAATTATAATTCTTCGTTGGAAAATTCTTGTCCAAATAAAAGTCTGATCAAATCGAATTAATAATGCAACAGACGCAATGTATTTGTATAATATTTGCTATATGAGTAGATGTAAAAATATTTTCAATCCAAAATGTGAAATGAAATATATTTTTGATTTTTTAAAAAGATAAACATTAAAAATTCGAAACAACTGAGCTATTGGAAATCTTTATCTGTTCAAAGCTGACTCCAGATATAGTCAATAAAACATTTTATTAACAAAATCCAACATATTAATTAAAAGTCCCAATATTAATTTAATTTTTTATTTACACTATTATTGTCCGGGTTGAGTTGAGAGATCCGAATTGAAACATGCAACCCGGTCAAATGCGATGCGGGATGCCCAGGATCCACCCACTACTTCACTGCTTGCAGATTTTTAGCGCTGTTCTTCTTTACTTCTTTTCCCTTTTTCTTTGAAATTGGAGATTTTTCATTAATTTTTTCCTCCTTCTCATGGCTGTATAAAAAGTTATAGTAGATGCGTTGTCTGAAACTGTGCGCATATATATAAATACACGTATCGATATACTTATACTTACATGTATATCCATTCATCACAACGGCCACACCATCATGGTTTAATGGGTCGTGTTCTCTGATTATAAAAGAACATTAGTTTTCGAGTTTTTTTAAATAACTTTTTGTTGGGCTTTCTCACAATTCAGTTGTTCAGAAAAGGAGATAACTGAAAATCCGCATAGAAAATGAACTACAACAATGAGAAGTGAGTTTCTTGAATCTCCACTTAATTTTTCCTTTGTTTTAGATTAGTGGGTAGTTTTGGTTTGCATTTCCTTATCGATCCTTTTCTTTTTTGGGAGTACTGCTGCCCATTTGTTGCAGATTAAGCTTATGGTGGGTTGTTGAGATTAGAAATGCTTAATTTGTATGATATTTTTTGTGGGTTAGCTTTTTTGATCTGCTTTAATGATGCCAGAAAATTGGTGTGATAATGAGGATTTTTTGTAAGTTTTTATCGGCCAATGCCTCTTGGGTTCTGTTCTTTTTTGACAATTTTATTGAGCATTGCACGTATTATTGATTCATTGCCAGAAATGTAAAGGATCATGTTAGTGTTTTTGAGTTAAGTGTCTATGGAGGATTAGTTAGTCATAATTTTCAAGGCAAGTTATTTGATATTTTGCTTGGTTCTGCTGTCTTTTACACTTTGCTTAGCAAGTTTTCTGATTAATCTGGTCAATGATGAACCTTTTGGTTATTTTTCTTGCAAATAGAGGGCTTTGGAGATCTGAACTTATTTTACATTGAACCGGCCTTCGGCTTCTTGAGAATTGTATTTTTGTGGTTTCATGTTGACTTTATGATTTTGGGCATACAATACATTAATTTTTATCTCTGGACCAGTAACCGTGACATGTGGGATTGGCAAGGCCAGGACTATGATCTTGAAGATAATGCCAGCACAGGTGAGTTTGTCTTGCTTTAGTTTTATAGCTCCTATCCCTGATAGAAAGCTGTTAACTGAGGCATTGATTGTGTAGCTTGTCTTACTAATGTTGGCAGACATATCCAAATGCCTGTTGAATGGAGTGAACCAAAATGAAGACCATCTTTCTTGTGCGTTCGATAGTGCAACTACACCAGTCAAGGCTTGTGGGGATTTAGCTTACCATGTAACCAACAGTGGTAGGATGCAACTTTCTTGTACATTTGTTTTCTCCTTCTTTACCCTGGTCTCCATTGGACATAGCTTATTTCTGTATTTTCTCTCTCGATGTTTGAATGCAATACCTTTTCAAGTTAGCTATTTTTGTTGGAAGTAACTTTTGTATGTGCATGTGAGACATCATGTAGCTTTGTAATGGTAGCAAGGTTTAGCACTAAAATGCTAATTATGCATTGGGTCTTGTAATTCATAACCCCTACACCTTTACTGGCTTTAGAAGATCATTTTCTTTCTAATGCATTGTCTACACACTATGCTTATTCCCTCACCCAAATTCCAGATTTCATTGGCTGAATGGTTCATGTTTTATCTGGATATCAAATGTGTTACATGCATATGAAATTGCATGAAAGACCATGTCCAACAAAACCAGAAAGGGTTAATTAAGCACCAGCTAATATGCATTTCTAAATGAACTGCAGAAGTTGAGCCTTCCTATCAAGTAAAAAGGCGTCGGATGCTACACTTTGAGTCTGAAGTCCTGGATGCGCCTCTTTGCGATGATGAGATCTTTTTAAGATCTAAGGTTGATGCCAATTCATGCTATTCTTTTGGAGTTGCCATGCCTTAGGCTATGTGATTCTGGTACAACCACATATACCGCCAGCAGTGATGTTGACTAACATCTGAATTTGTTTTACTACACCTTCCAAATGCTCTATAAAAAGTGAATGACCTTCCTTTGAAGCATATTTAGTTTATTTGGCCATTCGTAGATTTGTTATCCCTTCTGGAAAAGATGATAATTACATATTTGAATTGAACTTTACATAGAAAAATCTGTATGTCAAAATTGAGTTAACGCTCTGGTGCTTCAAACAATCAGTTTTCTTGTCGAAGAGTTGTTCTATAGCCTTATTTATATTGCTTTGTAATCACTAAATCTGCTGTTGTTTGGTGTTCAGGAGACACAGGATTCCCTTGATGATACTTTCTCTGAAATTTCAGAGTGGGTTGCTGGATTTTCAGGTTTGTTTCCCTCAAAGTATTTGTTTGAAGGTAGAGAGGAATTGAATTGATGTACAGAATATATAGTAATAATTCCCGGTATTGCAGAAGGCACTTCTGCATCCAGCAATGAGTACTTGGACCCATCATCTGAAGGATGGATTGTTGATTGCTTTAATGAGGCTGAGATGCATGTCACAACTGAAGAAATGTATGTTTGCTTAATCTTTATCTTTGAGTTCACCAAAATAATATTTCTGATTCAGCTTTCGTGTGATATATAGGATGCCCGGATCATCTGATGTTCAAGTCGATATTTCAGGTACCCAAAAGTTTTCGGTCCGTTAATTATTGCTGAACATTGTTATAACAGCAGCGTTTTTATGTTGCATGCTTTATTTTCCAGCAATTTGCCTCCCCATCTTAATATGGATAATGTTCTATTGCAGAGCTTTGCAACACTCCTCCTGAATATGATGTTAAGGCAGTAGAAAAACATCCTGTTCGTACTCAACGAAATGTTGTTTTCAAAGGTAGTTATTCCATATAGTAATTTGTCATTTAATTATGATAACCAAGTGCCATATGGCCCTTAAGGCTCATTCTTTAACTGCTGGAAATGTCCCATTTCCTACCCTGGTTTTCTTTGGCCAAACAGGTAGAAAGTCGTATATGCGCACACCTCCTAAACTACCCTCTTCCGTTGTCTACCCATTCACCTTCATCAAACCATGTGGTGTCCATGGCGATGTGACTCTGAAGGACATAAACCAACGGCTGCATACTCCACCAAAATCGAAGCAAAACGAGCAAGACCCTACTGCTTCTTACCCCACATCAGCATTTTCTGGGAAGCCCGTTGTTGGGAAAACTAAAATCCGCACAGAAGGTGGAGAAGGCAGCATTACTATTGTTAGGACCAAAGGTTAATGTACCTTTCTCCTACTCTTTGATGCCTGTTTCTGCTACCCACTGGAAGAAGCTATAACAGAAGCTAACTTTAAAGTTAACATTATGCATAGAGTTCATAATACAGCATATGAATGCACCTGCAAATTGTCTGTCTAGTGTAGCTGTCTTTACATATGATCGATGATTTAGTAGTGTTTAAGGATCTTCGCTCTTTAGAGGAAACGTTCGTACTTTCTACTGTGAAAAACATGTGTTTAGTTCGTATTTATCGTCACTTGTGTGATCCCTTTGTACTTAATTGTGGAACTTTAACATTGAAACCTTATTACTTCCTTAATTTCTCTATTCCAACCTTATTAGTTTTTGTTTCAAGAGCTTCCAGAAAAGGCTGGAAATATTTGCAAAGTTCGATTTTTTGGTAATGCAATGGAGATATTATTGTTTGGCGTCCCTGCAGCAAAATGATTTTGCGCCATGGTTCATTCTTTCTCTTTAATTTTAACTAGTTTTCATCTCTAATTTAGAGGTAAATGTGACAACTTTCCTCTTCACATTGTTGCAAGTTTAATGCTTTGACCACTGAACAATTTCTTTCCCAATTTTTTAAAAAGTAAAAGCAATCAATTATTATTTATTGAATAAATTAGTTCAATAATTAATATTAAATAATAATAATCGGCAACTATAATAATTATATATTAGTCATTAATATCACATTAAATAGAATAATAGATACTATTAAAGTAAAACAACATTTTTTATTATTATTATTTAAATAAAACAAAATCTACTATTAAAATGGAACAATATTTTCATATGTTAGTGGGGTTCGAACATATAATCTTAACATATGAGGTCTCAATTTTATCAATTAAGATAGGTCTCACCGACCAAATCCTTCCCCCAATGGGGAATGAAGAAATTAGGGTTGGACTGGGTGAGCGGTATTGTTGGGAGTATGAACCCCATGTTCAGAGCCCACCTTGCAATTGCACATAATACATTTTCCCTAGGGTCACGAATAATCAGGGTTGTTAACGGGTAGGATTTGAAAAATATGGATTCATCTACCAGAATTTGAATTTGCTCCCAGTTGGATTCTTTGCAAGTTAAACAAATCCATAATTGCATCCAACCCAAATTAGGGTTTTTTTTTCCTTTCTTTTTTCCGATTATAACATGATTAAGGTTTTTACTTGTAGTTGTTTGAATTTCAACCTAATCACCACTCAATTAAGTGAAAAAAAATACTAAATGATATAGGATTAGTTTGGTCTCAATAGCGAGATTTTTACTGTATTGAGTTGACATGATTCACCATATTTTTCCAACTTAAATAGTATAAAATAAATTTAAAAATAAAAAGAAGTAGAATTTAATATCAAAATCTATATAAAATTAACTAATTAAAATATATTTTTATTTAATACCAAAATCTATAAAAAATTGAAATACATATTTTCTACTTAAAATTAAAAACATAAACAAAGAGGATGGTGTTTGGTAAGTGTAAGAGGTGGGTCAATTACAAATTGGGCGTATGACAAATTCTTGGTATGCATGACTTAATAAATTTCTTTAATGTCAACAATGTGATGTAACATTATTATACTTTAATTCCAACAGGAAAACTTATGGTGGCAAAAGACAAATGAGTTTCACATGTTCACAAACTAGTTTTACCTAAGCCCCTCCTCCCCCTTGTCCTAATTAATTCACAACTATATATGGACTTATACTAATTATTCCATATTATTTTTATTTTTTAGTTCAAACATAAAACTCAATAATAATTTATTAAATTTAAATAATAATGTATCTGGCTTGATTTCTGTAATTGCATGAAAAATATTACTATAAGTTTATCTTAATTGATTAGTTTCAATTTTTTTAACAAATTATTTCTATTAACAAAGAATAATTCGTACGATAACAATATTTTATTCTCATCTTGATGTGTGTAATTTAATTTTAAATTGTGTTTACGTGAAATATGCTTTTCAAATGATTTGAGTATGCCCAAAAAAATAAGTCAGTTCACAAAATTGAGGTCCTTAAATATTTATAAACAGTTAATTAATAATTAATAATTGTTTCCTTATATATAATATGTTAATATTATTTTATATTCGATCACTTTACTACACTATAATTTATTATTGTTCAGTGAAAATGAATGATGATGAGCTTTATAAATTAAATAAATTTAAAATTCATGAAAATTGGAAAGCATAGCAGACTCAAATTATTAATCCATAAATAAAAACCTGATCAAATTCTTGTTAAGTAATTGTCTCCGGAATCCAAAAGCAAGCCCAAATATTTGGATGAAGGGCATTTTGGTCCATCCGTTATTGCAATTTTACAGGTAATTTAGTTGCAAGGACATGCACGGAACAGTACATTTGTTCTTGGGTATCGGTAGTATCTTTCTATGCTGTGCTGTCCCCCTATTTTATTATATATATATTTATATATGTATATATACCTCTCTCTCTCTCTCCTCTACTGTTTTTCATTAAAGAGAACGATGCAAAAATAGAAAACCTTAATTGTGGGCAAGCCCCGCGCTTTTCTCTCTCCCCCCCTCTTTCTCTCTCTAAACCTCCTTTTCTCATCATTCTCCTTCTCCACATATAATTGCTCTTATTTCCTTTCTACACATATATTGACCAGAAATCTGTTCTTGATATCTCCTTTGAGCTCACGGAAAGGTATTCAAAGTGTTTTGGTCAATCTTTGCGTCTCTCTATCTTTGTACTCTATTTCTTGGCCCCTTCTTTTTCTCTTAAATCTTTTATTTGGGTTTTGAGATATATAAATTTCTGGGAACTTTTAGTTCTTTTTTTTTTTGGTGGTTGGAAGAAAAGATGGGGTCGTTTTCTTGGGGGTTTACTTTTCGGTTTAGATTGAATTTTTGTTGGGTATTATCAAGGTAGAGTGGTTGGTGCTGTGAAAATTATTGGGCTATTGAATTTTCCAAAGTCAATTCATCCTTTTTTTCTTCAATTATTGATCTTTTTTCTCTCTCTCTCTCTCTCTCTCTCTTTTATTTTGGATACTCATGGGTTTAGAGTAGGCCTTGCAATTGACTTCTGGTTTTAAGAATTCCATTGAAGAACCCCTTTTACCCATTCTTGTCTATATAAAACTCAACCCAAGAAGCTTATTTTGGGATTTTCTTTGTAAATTCAGATGAAGGGTTGGATATTATTACATCTTGTGTTGTTTTGCTTATTTTATTCTCTTGGTGCCTATTGCTGATGATGAAAAGTTTCTTTCTTTAGAAAAAAGTTTGATCTTTTTCGTAAAAAATATAAATCCTTGTCTATTTCATGATAATTTGATTGGTTTCTTTGGAATTGATTGTATTGGATTGATTATTTCAGTCAAGTTATTGATTGAGAAACATATTAAGATTCGTTCTTTGCTGAGTTGACAGCAGAAATTTCTGAATTTTTGGAAACATGGAAGGGAAAACGAGTGAGGAAGGTCTGGAGGTGCCCAAACATGAGAAATCATTGAGTCAGAACGTGGCCTTAGGGGGTTTGAAATTGAAGGGCACAGGAAGTTTAAGTGATAAGGGCATGGAGCCGAAGAGTGTCGGAAGCATTAGCAGCAAAGACATGATCTTTCGGGCTGATAAAATCGATCTCAAGAGCTTGGATGTGCAACTTGAGAAGCATTTGAGCAGGGCTTGGTCGAAAAACGTTGAGACACAGAATAAGCAGACACCAAAGGAAGTCTGGGAGATCGATCCTTCGAAATTGGAAATTCGGTATCTTGTGGCTCAGGGCACTTACGGGACGGTTTATAGGGGTACTTATAATTCGGAGGACGTTGCAGGTAGCTATATGTATTTACTACAATTTTGTCTGTTTTGTATGCTTTACGGAATCATAGGTAGATGGATAGATTTGATGATGTTGGTTTTCGGTCGCGTTGATGTTTTGTGATGTTGAATTATTTTTGTACCTAGTTGTTAGGTACAAGTATGTGGAGTCTCCTGATGTCATCTCAATAGTTTGTGCTCAGCCCTTTTTCTGACAATGCTTATCAGTTTGCCTCTTATTAATACCTGTCCTTATGATTGTTTCATCGAAGGAATAACTGGGACAATCTCAGTTCTCTGACAGATTACAGTGCATATGCTTTTCATTGACTATAGTTGCCGAATAGTTTAATGACGCCTGTAGGACAAATGTATTAGGCTGCTATGCATATGGTTAGTTGGTCCATCTTGACAGATATTTTAGTACTCAGAAATTCTGTCGCTGGTATATGTGTAATACCGGAACTACATATTTAACTTTAACTATTGAAATTGTTTTCATCTAAATGTCAGTTACATTGTAGTACATGTTTTTGCCTATGTTTCTGCTTCCATGATTTTATGGGTATACGAAGAGCAATTTGTCCTCTCTGGCTTTGAAGACATTTTGCTATATTCCAAATCTATGTGAATCATATCAGACTTGCTTACAAAAGAATTCTGCACACATGCATTTTCTGCCTACTGGGTGTGTGATCAATTCGTTAACTCATGAACATGTATGTACTTTGGGACTAATTTTCTTCGCAATGAAAGTTCTTGACATCATGATGCTGGCAACTTCACCTCTGTGTTTGTATCGACATGCCACTGCAGTAAAGGGAACCCTCTTGCTTTTACCTCTTTGCAATATGAGGACCTCAAATTTTCTCCCCACAACAAGCGCCATTTTAGAATGTATTAGTACGACGGAAATTCGCTTGGCGAAGGTTTCTTTAGATCTCATTGAGCTTTAGATCTGAGATATGAACATTGACAAATAAATAGATGGCAATTACAAAGTTGTTCTCTCAGTTCAACATTAGAGATGTTTGCATGTTGCAGTACTATCCACATTGTAATATGGCCTTTCGACTTCCATATTGCCAATGATGACAATTTTGGAGTCCAATTTTCAATTAAAGTGTTCTTTGAATTTATTTTCTATCTTGTTTAGTCCTCTTTTCCCCTTTGTTAGAGTTCTTACTGTAATATCATCTATTTTACAGTAAAGCTATTGGACTGGGGAGAGGATGGTATGGCCACAGCTGCTGAAACTGCTGCACTTCGGGCATCATTTAAACAGGAGGTTGCTGTTTGGCACAAGCTTGACCATCCAAATGTTACTAGAGTAAATCTCTAAGTCCTTGACTTCCCTAGTTTATCGTTTCCTGAGTATGTGTTTTGTCATCAAGTTCATGTTTGATCTTCACGGTGTCAGGTTAGAGATCTTAATGTCTCCTTAATTCTATTTTTTCTTATTTACAGTTTATTGGTGCTTCAATGGGCACTTCACAATTCAAAATTCCTTCCAAAAACCCGTCTGAAGGCTATACCAACCTTCCATCGAGGGCATGTTGTGTTGTGGTGGAATTTCTCCCTGGAGGGACACTGAAAAAGTTCTTATACAAGAACAGGAAGAAGAAGCTTCCCTTTAAAGTTGTGATCCAGCTTGCTCTTGACCTATCTAGAGGGTAAGTATCCATTTGTACGTTTTTCATATCGATTCTTTTGAGTGAATGTTTACCTTGACTCATACGACTTGCAGACTCAGCTATCTACATTCCAAGAAGATCGTACACCGTGATGTAAAAGCTGAAAACATGTTGTTGGATACTCAAAGAACACTGAAAATTGCTGATTTTGGTGTTGCTCGTGTCGAAGCTCAAAATCCAAGGGACATGACCGGTGAAACGGGGACCCTTGGCTATATGGCTCCAGAGGTATTCTTTCTTTCAAATTTAGCCAGATTTCAGAAGTTTTCCTTTGTGGAAATTGTAAATCATTGCAATAAATATTAAGTTAATTGTATTTTTTATATTGAATGCATATTTTCCTAGCATGCTAAGATAGTAGGTCATCTGACGAATTGAGTAGAGATTGATGCCGTTTTGAACTACTCAGGTACTAGATGGAAAACCTTACAACAGAAAATGCGATGTCTACAGCTTTGGAATTTGCTTATGGGAAATATACTGTTGTGATCTTCCTTACACAGACCTTAGTTTTGCTGAAGTTTCTTCTGCTGTTGTTAGCCAGGTAAAATTTCTTGTCCAGACAAAAACTTCTACCTGCTTTTGTCGGATTGTATTTCGTCCTATTCATGGCTGGGTCAAGTTGATGGGAATGCTACTCATATCTGGAAACTTGCTTACTTTGTGACATATATCGTTTACCTTTGTATTTGTACAGAATTTGCGGCCAGAAATCCCTCGATGTTGCCCAAGTTCTCTTGCAAATATCATGAAGAAGTGCTGGGACGCAAACCCAGAGAAACGGCCCGATATGGATGAGGTTGTGAGGTTGTTGGAAGCAGTCGACACGAGCAAAGGAGGAGGAATGATACCCGAAGACCAAGCCGGAGGCTGTTTCTGCTTTGCTCCCACACGAGGACCATGAGAAATTATTTCCCTCATTCCCTCTCCACTTAAATCTACCGTTTTTACTTGTTCACCAGGCGATTGAGATGTTTGCAAATACGTGGACTTAGAGACGACTCTTTTAGTTAGTTGTTGATGTGAAGTATCATTGTTTTATGTCGGAAATAATTGTCTGGTTATTCCTTGGCGAATTCTTTCTGCAGATGCAGACACATTTTATACAGTCGTGCTCTAAACATTTTTCTGACTTTCCGGCAGTGATGGATCGATCATACATTGTATATAGCACAAAAAACCAACATTCATAATAGCACTACTATGTTGTTTTTGTCATATGGACAGAGGCAGATGGAATCCTACTCTGTCCAAAGGTTGATGTCTTTGTGGTAGATTCTTACAAGTGGATTTTTAGCCTGTGCCAGTATTAAGACAAGATGGTAGCTGACTACTCTCCCATTCCATTTACTTTTTACTTCTTGTTTGGCAAAGTAGCAGACATGCAAATCCAATCTAATGTTCTAACTCTTTTTCTGTGTATAAAGAGGGTTTTCGACTAAGTTTATTTAGAATATCTTTATGAGCTCGTATATTTTATAAGATCTCATTTTACTGGCAAATTTTTAAAGTGTTTGAATAAAATAAGATTATAAAATTCATAAGATGTCGGTTACGATAATTTGGTAACTAATTCGATTAAAATTGAAGAAATTTGTAAAAGTATTAAAATAAGTCTAGAATTTCTTACTTCTTTTAAAAGAATTTATACTGAATATGTTATTTTTAAATCTTATAAACTCATCCAAACACCCTCTAAATGATACGAATGTTGATGGATATAATTTTAAAGCTCGCTAACTTTTTTACTTTTTTAATAATAACAAGTTTTTGAATCTAATAATTCACAAACTAATGACAACACGTAAGGGAATGTGTCTGATTGGAAGAAATGGTATTGATGATAAGGTTGTCGTAACTTTGTTTGTAGGGTTGATTTTGGAAAAGGGCAGCAGCTGAAGAGATAAGAGTGAGTAGTGATGATGGTGCTGACATGACCCTAATGAATTTGGTCTCTTGTCCAATTGATATACATATTTGTTGGTTGCAAATTGCAATGAAGATAAAGGTGATTGTGCTATTATTATTATTATTATTTCCGATTCTAAGGTAGGAAGAATGTATATATATATATATATATATATATTAATGCTATCTGAAGGGGCTTCCTCTAATTCTCTATTTCCTTATCCTTTATTACCCATTTCTTGCACGCATGATAAGACTTAAAGCAGACTTTTCAAACAACCTTAGTGGATACATGTCCCTAAAATAAAAGGACAGCTGAATTACAATTATCTCAAATTTGATATAATTATTTTGTTATTTAAATAATATAAAATTATGATTCATGATACAAAATCATACTTTTATCACAAAAATTGAATGAAAACCTAATAAAATCTAACAAAATGGTCCAGTTGTTAGATAGACGTTAAGATAAAAAGATACTTAAAAATTTTCAAACAACGAGGAGGTATTATAATTATGTCAAACTTTAAGAGATTTGACTGTAATTCAGTCTAAAAGAAAAGGAATAATCAATTTTTGTATTTTTTTTATAAAAAAAAAAAAGCATTTTAAAGTAATAAGTAGAGCCATAATTTGTAAATATTATAGATAACTGCTATGGAAATATGGTCAGGACTTAGGCTGAGTATTACGAGACATAATTTTTAAATTTTGTTTGATGTAAATTTTATCGAAAGAACATTATAGATCATTTTCAGTGAAAATTAAATTGTTTGTGGCAGACCAGAAATTAAGTGATTTTGTTTATATCCCCATATATATGGACATTTGGCATATGCTAAATTCACAGATTCTCCAATATTTTGATAGTGTGATCACTATCATCTCATGACTACGAATAATAATGCTCCAAATGCCACTCTCATTCTCTTCTTTTCTCCCTTTCTTCTCTATAATTTTTTGTTTTAGTAGAAACCAATTCATGTTCTCGTTTCCAGTATCTGCCTCTCTAAAATATTATGATTTTTTGTTATTATTATAAAAATATCATTGCAAATACCAATTAATCATAATTGGTTTTATAGGAACAATGGTCATAGTTAAACCATGGTAACTGTTTACACATGTGAAAAATTAATTATCTTCGCAATACTTAAATTTTTGTATTGATTTTGTTTAATCACAATAAAAATATTAATTTCTTATGATTTTTGAAGTATAGTCATTCATATATATATATATATATATATTTTGTAGTATACTTTACATTTTCAGAAACTCGTAAACTATTTTTGGAAATTCCATATCATAATTTTGAAAACAAAGTAAATGCAGCATATTTTTAAAAACAAATATAAAAGTTAAGAAACTAGTTATGATTAATATTTTTCTAAAAAATTATTATCTACTAAAATATATATTGTTTAGGCTTAAACTTTTTCATATTTATAATTTAAAATATTTACATTTTTCTTTATACTTTTTCAATGTGGGACAATAAACTTGGCTTAAGCCTGTTCATATTTATAGTCTAAAAAGTTCAAATTTTGTTGTATACTTTTTCAATGTGGGACAATAAGCTTAACTTAAGCTTTTCAATGTTTATAGTTTAATGTGTTAGTATTGGCTTATGCCTTTTCAATTTGGGATAATAAGTTGGGCTTTAACTTTTGATATATATAGTCTAAAGTGTTAAATTTTGACTTAAGCTTTTTTGATATTGGATAATAAACTTAACTTAAATTTTTCATATTTATAGTTTAAAGTATTCAAGTTTGACTTATACTTTTCTAATGTGGGACAATAAGCTTCATCTGACAACCAATGTTTAATAAATTAATATATAATGTACTGATATGTTATAAATTATATATATAACATATTTCTGATTAACTAATTTTTTGAATTCGATTTGAACGATCGAACTAATGATCCAATAATTCAATAATTTATGCAATTCAATTACGGGTCCAATTTTCAAAACATTGGCATTATCTATGTCGCTATAACCACTGCCATATTCTTTACCAAAAAACAAATTAAGACAAAAAAAAAAAAGTGAATAATTAATAAACAATAAGGGTTTCAAAAAATAGTCAGCATTTGCGTGACACCAACCCTGACCGAAAATATTTTTAGGGACAGTTGTCAAGAGACTGGTTACAGCAGACGCAAAATCCGTCGCTTATAAATTGGGAGATAATGGTTTCTCCTCATTCCTGCCAACTTTTGCTTCTTTCTCAATACAGAAAGAATAAAAACGACTCTTCTTTCTCCTATTACGATAACTGCCACCGCCACCACCGCCATCATCGCCACTAAAACCGTGGCAACCACCCCACCCCGTCTGCGGAAGATATATAGACAAAACGAGAAGGAAAGATATAAATTCTGAAAAAAAAAATCATGGTTCTTGAAACTGTAGTTGATCATCATCCGAATTCGTCTTTCATGGCAAGTTTCCTCCGGCAGTGCGGTGGCTACGCGGTTATAGACGGTGGACTTGCGACGGAGCTAGAGCGCCACGGCGCTGACCTCGATGATCCACTGTGGAGTGCGAAGTGCCTCATAAACTCACCTCATCTCATTAGAAGGGTACTGATTGATTATCTTTACACGAGATTCTTAATTTCCTAAATTGCTTAGATATTACGAGGTTCTTTAGAAATTTTTACCTCAAGTTAACAGTTTTGAGTACGAGGTTTCTTAATTCAAGAATTCATGCAACTATTCTGTTTCGTGGTTTACTGAATCACTTCAACACGCACAAATATCACTAGGAAAGTGCGAGTATTTTACTGGCTGCTTTATTTCTTTAATCATGATTTTGATTAGATTAATTACAAAGCTTTATCTCTCTTCTTCCTTTTTTGGTTAAATTTACAGTTCTATGTCTGTATATTTACATTTATGTATAAGTCGGTCCTGTTGATTCTTTTCTTTAGTTGTCTGAGGTTTTCAGTTCCATTGTCATTAGTTTATTTCAGTAGTTACGTGGAGAAGCCACCTCGTTCTTGTTTCTTCCAGCAGTTCTTTCTGTACGACACGTGTTTTCCTTCACTGAAAATTATTAATTCTATTATAATCTTTATTTTATTTTATATTTGGAAAGAATGAATACAAAAATATTTTAATTTCCTTGTAAATTCAGAAAATAACAGAGCCCAGATATTAGGAGGTGATTAATTAATTAGAAAATTTAAATGCAGCTTACCATATTCACTAATTTTGATCTTCAGACACCAATTTGCATTAGTAAATATCTGCTGGATCAAGAGGAAGTATAATACAGTTATGATTGATCATTTTTTTAATTATATTCTAATTTTACAATAATAAGAATATTATACCTATCATATAATTAACATAGAGCTCCCGTAGAAATAAACGTAAACTAAACTATAAGTTACATGAATGTTGCTTGTCAACAGGTTCACCTGGATTACCTTGAAGCTGGAGCAAACATCATTATATCTGCATCTTATCAGGTATTTGATTCCGTGAATTTATTACCCTTCACATTTGAGATTCCCACAAGACGGATGTCCTGAATTTTCGGGGTTATGCACAAGACAGGCCACTCTTCAGGGTTTTGAAGCCAAGGGACTTTCCAGGAAAGAAGGAGAAGCCTTGCTGGTAAAAAGTGTGAAAATAGCGTGTGAGGCTCGGGATATTTACTACGACAGGGCCACCAAGGGCTCCTGGGACATTTCTGGAGATGTACTAACGCGACAACAGCGTCCTGTTTTGGTTGCTGCATCGGTCGGAAGCTATGGAGCTTATTTAGCTGACGGGTCCGAATATAGGTCGGTCTATCCTGTAAGAACGTTGATCCGGATATTGCTCTGCAGCTGTTTAATGTTTTATAGTGATTTGTATTGCTTTTCTTTTGTTTTGCAGTGGGGTTTATGGAGACAACATTGGTTTAGACACACTGAAAGATTTTCACCGTAGGAGAGTTCAGGTTTTGGCTGAGTCAGGGGCTGACCTGATTGGCTTCGAGACCATTCCAAATAAGCTGGAAGCTAAGGTAACTTTGATGTTTGAGATTGATTCAGACCATTTCATCTGTTTGAGGTTAATGTGACCTGTAGCGAATTTCTGATAGCTGTTTGACGGCACAACGGTTCTTTTCCATGTAATAGGCATATGCAGAGCTTCTTGAGAAGGAGA
>NC_026154.1:225083-235567 GCF_000512975.1 Sesamum indicum
TTCTCTTCCAAAGACGGCATCAATGTGGTTAGTGGCGATCCAATTCAAGATTGTGCGTTGATTGCCGACTCGTGTGAGAAGGTTGTTGCAGTTGGAGTCAACTGTACCCCGCCAAGATTCATTCATGGGCTGATCCAATCAATTCAAACGGTACGAATCTCCCGTGGTTCTTGCCTCTTTAGGTTCCTTGTTTATTGTTTTCGTAGTAAATTTGCTGCTTCTACACCCGGCCAATTTGCAGGTGACTGCCAAACCAATTCTTGTATATCCCAACAGCGGCGAGACTTATGATGCCAGCAGAAAGGAATGGGTGGTGAGTCAACTAATACTAGCTTCTTCGCGGATACTAAGAATGTAATACTATGATGAACGAACTCGTGCCTATAGGCCAAGAGGGCTTGTTAGCTTCCATACTGATCATACAATGGGCCTAATCATCAGTTTTCATGACTTTTTCGTCTTAGATTGTCTGATGATATGTAGTTACTGAATTATTTACTTGTCTCTTGATGAAGCCATCAACTGGAGTGAAAGACGTAGATTTCGTATCATATGTTGGGAAATGGCGCGAGGCTGGTGCTTCTCTAATTGGAGGGTGTTGTAGAACTACACCAAACACCATTAGAGCCATTTCCAAGACTCTTTCAAGTTCTGCTGTAAGGACCTGATTTGGGAGAGAAGACAAGTTGCTCAACTTTGTGCTTTGTATCTGTTCCGACCACATTAAGTTTCCGAGCTTATGTATGAACCTTATGAAACGAGCAATAAAACTGTATGATATTTGTTTCCTTTAGATCCAGTACCATATATAGTTTCTGAATGCTTACTGGATTGATTTTTTGGTTGCAACTTTTTAGGTGTTTAGGGATTTGATATCAGTGAGAAAATATTATTAGATCTATTTTATTTTTAATATGGGATGAGGTTACATGTAACGAAAATTTAAAAAAAGAGTGTATTTTTATAGTTAAACATTTGGGTAAATTATAAAGGATTTTTTTGATATTTATTATAATTACAATTATTTTAAAATTAATAGACGTCTAACAAAATACACTTTAAAATGGACTGACACAAAACATATTTATTAAATGATGTTTAATTTTAAAAGTATTTATAATTTTTTCAATCGATTTAGAATAATTAAAATTATTGCAAATTTTAGAGTTTGTTGTAAAAAATTCCACCGAAATCTTTTACAAAATATCCGTTAGATTAGTAGGAGTGAACATATAATTTTAATTTTGTATTGTGATTTTAATTTAAATTATTAAACATTAAAAAAACACAAGGAGTAAAAAAGAATTTAGCCTTACTTTAGTCAGTTGCTTTTGACTGCAAAAATAATGTCAGGAGAATTAGACAAGTTATAGAGGTCATTCTATTTTGGACACACCTCGGGAGGTTTATGTAATTGTTTCTTTTTTAATATGCAAAATTGCTATGGTGTTATCAATTTTAATCTTGCGATTGGATAATTAAAATTCCATTATTTAATTCTGAACAAAATGAGATAATTAAGACTACGCGAAGCTGCAAATGAATAAAACTGCGAGAATCGACCGGCGGCTGCTGGCAGTCAAAGGTTGTGGAAAGAGAGAACACTGCGCAGCTAAAATACTGTAACTCGCTATGACCTCCACCGTTGTCCTCTCCTCACCTCCCATGACCATCCCCTCCCCACCAAATTTAAACCCACAAATTCAAGTGCAATCAAGACCCATTTTATACAACCTCGTACTGGAAACTGGGTCTCTCAAATCTTGCAAGAATCTTCAAGAGATTAAACAACTACATGGACAGTTCACAAAACATGGACTAATAGGTGACGCCGCTGTGCTAACGAAGCTCATTGACAAGTATTCGCAATTGGGGTCTTCTGAAAGCTTAGAGTATGCCCAAAAAGCCTTCAAGATATTCAAGAACATCAGGGAGGATTGCCGTAGTAGGATAATTTACCTGTATAATTCTTTGATAAGAGGGAGTTCCTCGGTTGGAGCTTTTGATGAAGCCGTTTTGCTGTATGTGGATATGTTGTTTGAGGGTGTTGCGCCTGATAACTATACCTATCCATTTGTTTTGAGTGCTTGTGCAAAAGGCTTGAGGCTTTCTGAGGGAGTACAACTTCATGGTTCTCTTGTGAAGATGGGCTTTCATAGTGATATTTTTGTGCTGAATTCTTTGATATATTGTTATGGAGAGTATGGAGAAATTGATAGAGCGAGAAAAGTGTTTGATGAAATGTGTGAGAGAAATGTAGTGTCATGGACTAGTTTGATTTGCGGGTATGCCCGGAGAGAGAGCCATAAAGAGGCTGTTTCTCTATTTTTTAAAATGGTAGAAGAGGGAATTGAGCCCAATGAAGTTACCATGGTGAGTGTGATTTCGGCTTGTGCGAAGTTGGGGGATATGGATTGGGGGGAGAGAGTTTTGGATTATGTGGAGAAGTCAGGGATAACAATCAATACTGTCATGGTAAATGCACTTGTTGACATGTATATGAAATGTGGAGCTGCTGAGAAGGCGAGGCGACTTTTTGATGGATGTGTTGATAGAAATTTGGTTCTTTACAATACACTCATGTCTAATTATGTAAAGTTGGGGAAGGTGAGAGATGCACTTGATATATTTTGTGAAATCCTTGATGGAGGAGCTAAACCGGATAGAGTTACTATGTTGTCAGTAATCACATCCTCAGCTGAACTAGGTAATTTTCGCTTGGGGATGCAATGTCATGCATATGTCTTAAGGAATGGGCTTGAGAGTTGGGACAACATTGGCAATTCACTTATTGATATGTATACCAAGTCGGGCAAGCAAGAATGGGCTTTCAGAGTCTTTGATCAAATGTCCAACAAGACTGTTGTTTCATGGAATTCTCTACTCGCAGGTTTCGCCAGAAATGGTGATGTGGAGTCAGCTCAAGGATTGTTCAATGAGATGCCAGAAAAGGATATTGTGTCTTGGAATACAATGATTGGTGCTTTGGTCCAACAAAGTTTCTTTAGAGATGCAATTGAGCTGTTCCACTCCATGCAGAATGAAGGGATAATGGTAGACGAGGTCACAATGGTGAGTGTTGCATCAGCCTGCGGCTATTTAGGAGCTCTGGATCTGGCAAAATGGACTTACAATTACATTAAGAAATATGAAATTCACTGTAACATGCGGCTTAATACAGCTCTTGTCGACATGTTTGCTAGGTGTGGGGACCCTCAAAGTGCATTAAAAGTTTTCAGCACAATGAAAGAGAGGGATGTCTCAGCTTGGACAGCAGCAATTGGGGCAATGGCCATGGAAGGTAATGGGGAACGAGCGCTTGAGCTTTTCCATGAGATGCTCGGCCAAGGGGTTGTGCCTGATGAAGTAGTTTTCTCTGGAGTATTGACAGCGTGTAGCCATGCAGGTTTAGTTAAGCAAGGAATGCAAATATTTAACAGTATGAAAGAGCACGGAATCACTCCGCATATTATCCACTATGGTTGTGTTGTTGATTTACTAGGCCGGGCAGGTTTGTTGGATGAAGCTCTTGATTTCATCAATACCATGCCTATGGAGCCTAATGGTGCCATTTGGGGTGCTTTTTTAGCTGCTTGTAGAATACACGAGAACGAAAAGATGGCAACTTGTGCAGCCGAGCTGATAACCAAATCTGCCAAGGACAAAACAGGAGTCCACGTTCTCCTATCGAACATATATGCTTCTGCAGCCAAATGGGATGATGTTGCAAAGGTGAGGATGCAGATGAAAGAAAAAGGTATGAAGAAAACTCCTGGTTCAAGCTCAATTGAGGTAAATGGAGTGGTCCATGAGTTCACTTCTGGAGATGAATCTCATCCAGAGAATGCACTCACTGCCTCGATGCTTCAGGAGATAAACTGCAGACTCAAACATGCAGGCTATGTTCCTGATTTAACGAATGTTTTGCTCGACATTGATGAACAAGAGAAAGACTTTTTGCTCAATCGACATAGTGAGAAGCTAGCCATTGCCTTCGGCCTTGTCTCTTCTAGTCAGGGAATGCCCATACGAGTTGTTAAGAATCTGCGGATGTGCTCAGATTGCCATTCATTTGCAAAGATGGTGTCAAGAGTGTACGACAGGGAGATAGTTATTCGAGATAACAACAGGTTTCACTTTTTCTGGCAAGGCTCATGTTCTTGTCGTGATTACTGGTAATATAACCGAAGTATCTGGGCCTAGATTTTACCAATGACAACAGTGATGCTATCAGCATATCATCCCTCTTCTTGTGTCAGATGTATATACCATTCTTTTCATCCTCAGTGATGTAAAATATATGTTAATTTGTTGTTGGAGTATCAGTATTATAGAATAGTTTTACCGACACATGGGGTAAGAAAACGACCATCACATGTAACCAAAAATCCTATATCTAACAGGCAACGGATATCTAAGAACAAATGCAAAGCTTAATAACCAAAGCTTCTTCACAAGCCTGGATACCCTATTGGATTCTAGGAACATAGATTCCTGTTCTTGGTGGTTGTATTTCACGACCCCAGCTTAGGGAAAACGGCATCAATGAAAGAATGATACATTGGATCAGCTGCCCAGACTTGAGCCAGATGATGAGAAGACGAAGTGCGCCGGTGGACCTCTTCAATGAGCCAGATGCTGGCCTCGGCTTTAGACGGATGGATGATCATGTCTAGGGGAACATCCTCATCCTCCGCTCCAAGCCTCTCTTGGTCCAAGCGTTTCAAGTGAATATTGGTGAGGTAGTGGAGAGGTTGCTTATACATCTTCTTCATCGAGCTGCCTAGTCCAGTCCATGAGGTATAGGGAATAACAGTGCCACGCTTAGTTGGTATTGGGATCAGCTTCATGTACTCTTGGTAACTTTTTGCTCTTCTGAACAGCCATGCTGCATTCCAGGGCACAGGAAAAACATGAAATATCGAATCCATTCAGGCCCAACAATGGAGGTAAACTGAATTTAAACTAGAAGTTGTGGGATAACATTAAAAGATTTAAGTCATAATCAAGGCTACATTCGACTTCATCATTTGCAAATATTGCCATTTAAAAAGCAACCAGATTTTCGATTTCGGAGTTCTTAAAATCATGCGTGCATCTAAGTTCTTGGTTGTAGAAGAAACACAAACACCCAAAAGCAAAGGTAAGTAAGCAGAAAAAAGGGGCAACCATCTTTCAGAAAGATGGTTCTTTTGTGGTGAAACATAGATTCCTATAAGAAATTAGGAATGAGAACTTTGCTTCCACATCAATTTATAGATATGAATCAGACATTGGTTATGATACATAAAAGTTTACTGAAGTAACACTTAGATCCACAGGGAACTAATATTGTATTTTTGTAGCTCTTTGTTATTTACTGGTATTGATACATATGCACAGTTGTACAAGAAAAGAAACAAGTCGACACCTTTGGCATTCACAAAAGATTCGTGAGACAACTTTTTGTCAATTAAAAAAGGGCATGCAGAATCTCATATTAGAAGAAACGAGAACAAAATCCCAGATTGTTCCACACTCTGCACTTTGACACCAAGGCTGAAAGAAATTTTCAGGGCAACAAAATGCATTCTTATATCAGTCCCATCAATTTCTGTTGTTTATGAATTTTGAAATAACATATCCAGATCCACATTATACTAAGGTGCTTCAAGTAAATAAAACATAGATGGTGATGATTGCACATCAAATTCATAACCCTTGGTATTTCACATCAAGATCAACATTATTTACGTATGATATAAATTGTACGAGCTATGTAAACATGATCAACTAAAATGCAAGGTTGAACAGTTATTTAGGTCATAAACAAGACCATCCATATATATAAAGCAATGGACCATGAACCTCCCCAGCAAAATGTTTAGATTAGAAACATAAAATATACTTAAAGACTCCTGCTGTGGACATAAGTCAGTAATCTCTTGCTATTATGTTTTCTACAAATATAAATTGCAGAATGTTTTGTAACTGACAGAAAAACAAGGTCATAAATAATGCATAGAGAAATAAAGTCATAAGGGACTTCACCAGTGAAACTTAATTACCTTCAGAAGATAATTCTATGGAAGGGTCATCATTCAGCTGCTGGCTCATCAAGACATCATTGTCTGCATCGGAGGAAGAAGAATCATCTGATAAAATCTCTACTTGCTCATTAGACAGCATAGGTCTCTTCATGGCTGCACATATACATTTGCATTACAGAGGGACCTTTTACATAAACTAGAAAGGGTTGGAGAGGAATCACTGGAGACAAAATGCGATTAAAAGGACAGGAAATCAACTGGAAAATGAAAATCAAATACTAGTGGACTTCTTGGTTTCAGTTAAGTTGGTTATTGAAACCCCCAATAAACAATGAAGATTTTCACCCTAAAAAATATATCAGTTGTGAAATGAGAAGCAAAGGACTTCCCTAGAAAGTCTATGAACGCTCTCAAAATTACACCAAACTTTCCTATAACTTCTTATTTTATTTAGTCCCCAGGCATAAATGTAATACTACTTGAAGCCATGCGAAATTGTTGTATTTTAGTAACACTAGATGTTCAATGCAGAAACCCACTCATGCAAGGAAAATATCCGGTGTCCAGAAGGTTATGAATTTACTGTAATGTTACGAAAACATGAGCAAACAACACTAAAGTAATTCTAACCAAAACAGAAAGCAGTGCACAAGCTACTGAATGCCCTCTATCAAATACCAAGATGGTTTTCGCCTTAACAGGTTAACACATTTTAGTTTGAATTTTCTAAGTCAATCAAACTTCAACACCGTGAATCAAATATTAATTCTATGTGCGATGTATATTATGAAAAAAAGTAATCTATATTATCTCTCAGCAGCAAACTGTTGTTTACATTAATGAACAATTTTTAGTATATAGTTTGCTTGTTATTGTAGCTGAGGAAAAAGGGAACAATCCAAAAAATTAGTCCGCTGTCCCCCATGTCAATCTTACAAGATAAAACACCATGTGTTTATGTATTTTAAAGACCAATGAGTTCGATAAGCCCTTTATTCCAAACAAGACATCCTATTACAAGCATATGGACAAGCGTCATGCTATATAAGCAAAACACTAAACTTCAACTAAGAAAGAAGCTTGAAAAATAACATTACCACATAAGAAGACTAGAAATGTCCAGAAGAATGCAATGCTGTAACCCTGTTTTATCCTGATGCCCACCGTAACCAAACCCCCAACCCCAGCCCCAAAAGAAAAAGATGCAAAACCTGGGCTGCCGTTTTTCCAACTGATCTCAACTTAAAAAAATTAACGTTCCAGTAATAAAAGAAACTCTGGTTAGCCAAGAGAAACGCTATTAGCACAGACGACAAAGGGTTCAAGAAGGACAATAGAACATTTCAAGAATGTAGAATCAGATATCACAGACACCACAAAATCAAGAAATAGAGTAGAGAGAAACAGGAGAACCTACAAAACCAGAAATCAAGAAATAATAAATGGGTTGGCGCTCTTGATAAAGAAACCTAATCCTAGTTCAGTGTAACAGGGAATGCTCTAAAGAATTCTTTACCACCAATTGATCAACAAGCACATACAAAGAAAGAGAGGGAGAAAGAGAGACGTTACTTACTATGGGGAAGAGCGATAGCGAGAGCGAGTAGTGCCTGTTTTCTATGACTAGTGTTTCCAAGGATCTGTTAGATTGATATTAGATTCAAATAATAATTTCAATTAAGAAAATAATACTAAGAACAAATGAAGGACAGTGAAAAGAAATAAATGTTAATAATAGTAAAATTAAAAATAATAATGTTTTTTGAAGTAATAAAAATAATGTTTTTTCATCAACATTGAAATAGGACTCAAATGGGCTTCCCACTCTCCTAGCCCAAAGTAGTGTTCCCAATAGTTGGGCCTTTTGGGTCATCTTAATGGATTTATCAAATTACTTGACAAATAAAATAGGCCCAATGAAGGAGTAGGCCCATCATTATCCCCTAAAACCAAATTCTTAATGTCAACTTCAAATTTGATTGGTAAGAGAGAGAGTGAGAGAGAAGCAAAGCATAATTGGAGATGAGGTGAGAGTGAGCGCACAGGATTAAGACAGAATATGTCTTATTAATGAAAAGATGAAGGAGTAAAGACAAGGTTAAGGAATATAATCCAGCTTCCCAATTCCCAATTCCCAAATCCCCTCTCTCTCTCTCTCTCACTAATAAAGATTTGAATCTGCAGCACAGCAGCCTTATAATTCTTTGGGATTCTCTCTCCCTTTTCCTCTTATATATATAATAGGGATAATTACACTTCTTTTCTTTGAAATTTGATGTTATTACATATAAATTTTTTGTAATTTGAGAAATTACATCTAACACTCTTGAGGTTGCTTCAATCCAACAAATAAGTCCATTCGTTAGTCAAAATTCACTAAATTTGCTTAAATTAATAAAAAATAAATAAAAAAATTAATATTTACCTTTGATTGATTAATTACTGGTCAAATATTTTTTTAAAAAAATTAAAGTACCCTTATAATGAAGAAGATATACCTCCTTACGTGCATTGATGCATGAAGATATATGAGGTAATTTGATTATAAAAAAGATTTATTTAACTTGCAATAAGTGATTAGTGTTAATATAGATTTTTTTTTCTAATTTTTTTATTAATACAGCAAATTCGATGAATTTTGACTAATGGAGGGACTTATTTTTATGATAGAAGCAAATTTCAAGAGTGCTAGATGTAATTTTTAAAACCACATGGGGTTTACATGTAATTACGCCAAAACTTAGGAGAGGAGAGTGTAATTACCCCTATATATTATATAAATGTGTTTATAGAAAAAAAATGTAATTTCCTTCTATGATATGAAAAATAAGTAAAAAAAATTTTGTAAAAAAAGAACTAACAAATTATCTCTACATTTAGCATAAAACTTTTTACCCATTTCGCATATTAAATGGGGTAGATTACATTTAATTCTGTGTATATACGAATTTTTATGAAAAACGATCCTTTAAAAAAAAATCTCTAGTATTATTTAGTACATGTGAATTATATCCATATTCACAGGGTTAGAACCTATTTTTTTATTTTAATTTTATATTTCAATCGTAGCGTGTCGATATATTGAATTAAATACGTGGGAAAATATTGAATTTGGTGGTTGGTGTAGATCATATGCATGAGATGCAACACGGGAGGAGTTGAATCACAGCCACAAACGCGCAACGATTTTGCATTTATTTCTAAATTTAATGCACCAACTATAATAATAACAATACAAACATCTTCCTTTAATTTTCTTTTTTTTTAAATGCTATAAAAAATGAAATAGAAAAAAAGAAAGAGAAAAGATTATATTGAGTTAGATATGAAATGTTGGTGGATACATAGCATTAATAATTTTGAGCCAAATTGAAGGTACAATAGAAGATTGAGTTGTTAAAGGGAAAAGGATTTGGTGATTTGAATGTCATAGGGACCAAACCACAAGGATAAATGCACCAAACTAAAAGTATATATATATATAGAGAGAGAGAGAAAAGCAGAAGATGAATATTTCCCATCTTTGACTGCCTTTCTACTCTTCAATTTTTTCCCTTCCATTAATCTATCATATGGGATTAAATTTACATTTTCATAAACTATGGGATCAAATTTGAAATAATCCTAAAATATAGGTTAACTTTTGCAATTTTGCCACCCAATATATATATGTTGCTCACTCGATATTTATACTAAAAACTTAGACAACTCTTGATATTATACAATCCGAAATATTATCGATTTGGATATTCAGTTATTGATTTCGCAATCCGAAATTAGAAAACTTCAATTATTTATATTCATTATTGGCAAAGTTTTTCTTTTGAGAAGTCATTTCTTGGTACACTTATATTTCAAGAAACAACAATACATTATTGTATGCATCAATAAACAATTATCACAGTATAAATATTAATGAATGAAATAATTGACAGACTATATCAGAATTAAGATGTTTTGGTTGATTTTTAGAGGTAATTTATTTACGTATATGAGAGATGTTGTCATGGAAATCTGAGTCAAAGATAAAAGTATAGGACCATATCTTCTTCTTTGGCCTTTAGATATTCATTTCCGAATGATGGGCCATCCCCTCTTCGTTTTCACCCAATTTCCCACTTTATCACTCCCTTTTTATTATTCAATTTCCGCTTTTCCCATTTCAAATAATTCCAAATTATAAATATATATTCGAAATTATTAATTGTAGTGCAAAACTATATAATTAAGTAAGCTCATGTTGGTGGGATGCGGAGTAATTGATAGTCTCACTCTCCCATTTATTTTATTATATTTTATAATTAAATATTTTTATAAAGTTATAGAATTAATACCAATATTCTATTTTAAAAATTTATTGAAGCATTAATGTGGTCAGAGGTGTTTGGCAAGAGAAAGAGACCCATCGTCTTTTTTTTTTTTTTTTTTTTTTTTTTTTGCGGGGGGGGGGGGAAA
>NC_026154.1:235638-270535 GCF_000512975.1 Sesamum indicum
AAAGAAAAAGACCCCTCTTTTTTTTTTTTTTTTTTTTCTCTTTTTTCGGCAGAGTGGGAGAGAAAAAGTAAATACCGATTGTTTTGAGTTCGGAGTTTGTTAAAATTTTAAAATAAATTCAGTATGTAAGTTGTTTTATAATTTTTTATTTTTAAAAATTATAGATTCAGTTTGCTGATATATATATATATATAAGAGTTAATTGATTTAATCGAAATAATCATTATAAATTGTATATATATGTAGTGGTGTGTGGAATTATTAAATTGAATTATGACACCAAGAATTGAGCATATGATATGGCAATATTTTGGTGAGACAGAGTTCGTATGATCATGACTCATCTATCAACTTAGAAAAAAAGGTAGATTGCGAGATCATGCAACGTTTAACTAAATAAATGTAAGAACATAGTTGGAACATGCATTATGTAATTCCATAATCACTCAACATTTTAACTAATTAACATATGAATTTTCAAATAAAAAATCCCCTATATTTTCTGTTAGTTACTTCATTTTATTGTAGCAGAAAAAAAAAAAACCACGCATGTATAAGGAAGACATACAATTTTCACAAAAATAAAAGATGCCGGTAATATATAATTACACATAGCATGTAAAATTAAATTTTATAAAATATTTTTGTATTCTTGAATATATTAAAAGACAAAAAAAAAGAGAACTTATTATAACATTATGGGACATAAGGGGTTTAATTTGAGATGAGGTGATGCATCCACCCAAGAAAATGGAAATATGAGGAGGAGGACAGGACAGTGGAGAGGACAGGGCACGCCCTTATGTATAGATGGCTTTAATTTTATGAATATATATACCTTAATGATCACAAAGTTTTTAATTTGGGTCCCAAAATGAGTAGTGGATGCTTCACTTATTATGGTTAGTGGAGGGGTTTTCTCAAGATTATTACCATTTCTATTCGTTCATGGCTGAGGTTCATGGGACCTAATTAAGCACTTCCGCCGTCACCTAATTACTGTACTTCTAATTAATTAATTATGCCTGCATAATCCCATCATTAATTGATTGTCTTGGCCCCTACACAATCATCAACGTTGTTCATGATGACCCAAAACCCTACAAGAAAATTAAAAATTAAGGAAAAAAATGAATAATTTTAATATTGTCATTAATTATATATATTTAATAATAAGAAATTTTTATTTTGTCACAATCTAAATTTTAAAATTTTAATGATGAAAATTATTTTATAAAAAATATAATTAGCAAGAATTAGTGATAATATATTGTGTATTAAATTGTCACTATAGTGACACGGGTATAGTGAAAACCTAGTGATAATAATCACTTATTGTCACTTATTTATATTGTCATTATAGATATGTCATTGATTCTCTATAGTGACAACGTTATACACAATTTTTGTCACTCATAACTATATTATGACAGGATCGAAATCGTTGCCACTCAATCAATATTTTTTAGATAATTTAAGAATTGTTACTTAATATTTTGTCACTAATATTATATTTTTTATAGTGAATAATTCGATCTTTTACCATAAATTTGTATCGCAATATTTATATAAATACATATGTGCTATAATATGCCTAAAATACTTTTCCAAATGTATAAAGTATATGAATTTTATACATGTAATGTAATACATGAATATGTGAAATGTAATACGAGAATATGTAATATTAATTTAGAATAGATGGAGATGATATACTCACAAGATATGTACGGAAACAATTTTAATTAATTTTTATTTATTTATTTATTTATTTATTTGTGTGTTTTGAATGTAAATGAGGGGTTTTGAGGATTAGTCAACCAAGATTTTATTATAATGTAAAAGCTAATATTTAGTACTAAGTGTTTGTTTCTTGAATTTCTTTTTAACCTTATTTTTGGGCTTTTGATGCTTTTCTAGTTGAGCATGGTTTTTAAATATTGAGCCGTGGGATGAGCGGATGGTTGCATGTAATCCGAGAGACGGGTGGCGGCAGGCGGAGCGGCCGCCGGCACGGCACAATAACCTAGTATGGATTTTTGCATTTTGACCATGGGAAATTTGGGGTTAATTATGTATTATTTTAAGAAAAAAATAATAATAGAATAAGCCTTATAATAAATCATATTTTATTATTATTATGTTAGAATATTCTGTTTGGGCAAAAGCCACCAACCCTAAAATAGAAACCTCAACTTAGGAGGAAAAAGAAAATGAAAAATACCAAGAAACCCTAGCTAAAAAGCCTTCATTGTAACATGCATATTTGAGATCATTAGTACAGTTGTTAATGTTAAGATATTGTGAGTTTTGAGTTCTACTATACAGTTGAATCTTTGTCTAACTCATTATAAATTATAACGAGTAAGTATTTGTCTTATTTAATATAAATTTATTTTGTAAAAAAAACTAAAATTCTTGGTAAGAAAAACCCAAACCCAAAATATTGGTCAGTCAATGGTAAGGCAGTTAGAACCCCACATAATTGTCAGCTTGTGCTATATAGCAACTTATGCATTGTAAAGAAAAGGACCACAACCCCCTAAATTCAGACATCTTCTTCTGTCTATATGGCACAAACCCATTTTGAGCCTCAAATTCTTCATAAACATTCCCTACATCCCTCCCAACCAATATAGTTGCTTTTCGACATTCTACAATTACTAATGAAGTTAATGTTTGCGCATCTGTTAACTAGATGTTTCATATTTTTCATCTACAAGGAAAAGTAGTTGTTTCATCGAATTTTACATGTGCTGTTTGTCTGTATATTTAAGATGAAGTACTAATAGGTAGTTGGCAAAGCTGATTGATTTTTAAAGTGAATTCTAGTAACGTATAGATTTTTTTTTTCCCATAGTTCGACCCCTTTAAATTTGATTCGATTGGTGATTTAGATCGCATATCAATTGGTTCTAATCGAGTGTTTTAGAAACTTGAGAACAAAAAAGATGAGTGGCCCTCAAAGCCCACCAGTATTTAAGTCAATTTGTAAATTTGCAGTACCCCATCCCAATATGATTGCGAAGTATTTATAGGGTCAAATGCTCGTAAATTGATTTCACTCATCATGATCTCGAGATCTCCAATACATAGTGATCCAATGATCTTGGCTCTGAATCCTTGTATTGGGTCGATCTGGTCCGAGTGCGATTCAATCCGGATAAAAAGTGCGCGGATCTTCACTTACATGGATATATTGCCTTATTGGGGAGGGGGTAGGGGTATTTTGGCCCTTTTACCATCAGATTAACATATCCCCATCAAAGTTGTATTTATTTGACTTTTCTTTTAAATACCCTAGTCCTAATCTTTTAGGTATCTATCGTCCCGACTATAATTGAGGTTTACATAGTATTTCACTCATTATATTTTGTTAATATAGAATTTTGAGAATTTGCACATTTACAACTTGATACATGATAATTGAAGGAGATGATTATTAAAATCAACTCCACATCAATGTCAAAATCATCGAGACAAGTTAAAATAAAACAACTTTCAAGATCCCGTTGCGTCGAGGAATCACTTGAGCCCAGGTACATTTTCATGGAGCTAAACCAATGAGCTATTAGGCTTTCTTCGGAAGATGGTTGCTTCCAAGCCCACCTCCGGGTCATATTCGCTCCATCATCTTCCTTTTCCACTAAATACTATATACATATATATATATAAATGTAAAAACTGATAAGACATAGTCCAAACAATTCTCTGTGGTGGGTAATAATATGATTACATATGTGCATTGGACAAATGATGATACTATTGAAGATTCTAATAAGACCACAAACGCCCAAGACAGCCCTTGTAGTTGTAAGAGAAGGGGAATGCTTTATTCACAAACAATTGACAATACCTTAGACCACCACTCCTAAATTCTTGCAGTTGGGGACAACAAAATCCAGAGCCCAAGAAAAGAAGAAACAATGTATCTTTAGAAGAGCAACATTAAAAAAACCTTAAAAGAATCACACATAACACAAGAAAGAAAAAATGAAATACAGCAATGCTACTATTGCTGCTACGGACTAAACTTTCTCTTTATCTGCTTTAACTTTGATGGCAAGACCGAATGCCAAAGGGGAAACAAATTTGTATTTACTCTTTTTTACCAAATCTCACTCTCTTGACACTTTTGCTGACCGGTGAGGGCAGGTACACGGGCAACTAACCAGGTCGTTTTAGGCTTTGAAGGCTAGCAAAACGACGTGCCCAAGTTGCCCCATCAATCATGCTGGGCCGGCCTTGGGGTTTGGGTTGAAAAGGGAAAGCAGCACGCACACACCAATGTGGGTGTGTGCGTGAGTGAGATAGAAAGAGTGCCTGTTATGTTATGGCTGCCCCTGCACTTTATTCTATTCAAATTCGATGCTTTGCTGTTACTTATATTTTGCTACTGAGAACGAGGCTGTGTTTCAAGAAAAAGGGGGAAAGGAAAAAAAAAAATTAAAGAAAAAGGAAAAGGCCCCCTTGAGAGTTGAGACTCTCTCTCTCTTCCCCTCCCTCTCTCTCTCTCATAATTGCATTGTCTTGTTCTTAAGTTGGTCTTGTCTCATTTTTGTATTGCTCATTCGCATTTGGGGTTCTGAAGTCGGGCTTCTACTCTCTCCTCTCTCTGCTGTAGTCGCATTCAGTGTGTGTTGTGTGTGTACACTAGTTGTGTGAGCATTACAGAGGTAATTCACGAAAAAAAGATTGAATTTTGATGTGAGATTCATGGTGAGATGCCCAGGAACTAGAATGCTGGAAAACTGAAGATTTTATGAAACCTGAGGAAGCCCATTTCAGTTTTTTCACTTTTTGCATGAGAGTTGGTTCTGGAAACAATTGAAGGCAGAGAACAGTAGTGAACTTTAAAGGGCTTGTATTATTGGAGTATCTCCTTTCCACGATTTCTTCTTGAGTTGATTTGAGCAAAGATCAAATTTCTTTTGGACAAGGGGGGTGGGAGGCGAAGGGTATACAGATTACCATATGAAGAAGTAGTGAGGATTCTGGAACAATGAAAGATGAAAATTCCAAGAAAAGCAAGGTTTCTATTTGCCCCCGTCTTGTTTTTCTTTCTGGGAAAAATGTAAATTTCCGTTTACTTTTTGCTGAGATGAGTTTTTCTCTTCTTTTGGTGTTATGTGAAGCTCTCCTGGTCCAAGAAATTGATTAGAAGATGGTTCAATATCAAGTGCAAAAGTGATGAATTTCAAGCTGATGAAGCTGTTTACGGAGGTGAGTATTCAATCTTGAGTAAGTGTGTCCAATTTTCCAATGGGTTTACAATATTTTGGAGTTCTTGATTACTTTATTGAGATTTTTTTGTCAGATTTCTTGTTATTGAAATGGGTTGCACTTTGAATTTTTTTGTTAATTTCGTTTTCCTATTTCTGGTTTTTGTAGCTCTGTGTTCTTCTTCTCCTCATTTTGTCTTACTTCTGCCTTTACTACCTTATAATAATATAAATATCATTAATTGGCTGCTCAGAAATCCAAATGAAAAGAAACAATTTGGCCGAGTTTCCAATGATCCTGTTTTGTCTTTCACGTGTTTGTCTTACTTCACAAACAATCAAATAGCTCCTTTTTGTATTGAATTTTAATGAATTATTTCTTACCTCAGCAATGCTAATTTGAATATATTTCTCTATGTTGAGAAGGGCTCTGCTACGGGAATATCTATTGTTTCTGTTTAATCTGCCTTTGAAGAAATACTGTCAACTACAGGGGATTCTGTTCAATTGTTCTGTTTTTAAAATAGCAGAATACAAATTGATTTGCGATTGCTTACTGTTTAATTTTGAGAATTGAAGTTCAAAAAGTATCTATTTTCTCCTTAGGTGGTGATGTGGAATGGAGGAACAGCTTTCCTGAGAGGGAACCATCCACAGTCAAGAAGAGTAAAACTGGTTAGTAGCATCATATTTCTACTCCGAGTCTACACTTGCAACGTTTCAATCATCCATGAAACTCCGATAAAATTTTTAGGGCGTTAGACATGTTACTCTGTTAATAATAACATGTCGATTCATAAATGTGTGAAAATATTGCACCTTCCTCCGTGTTGATGACAAGGATTTTGAAGAGATTATTGACTTGATTTTTCAGAAAAATCAACCAAGAACATAGAGAGATCCTTTTCCCGTTCACGCTCCCGTTCGAGGAGGGGGAGAGGTTATCTTGACCACCCTCAGATTATAAATGTGCAGAACTACAGGTTTGTTCCTTGGTAGATGTTTCCATTTTCTAGGCTTTAGCTCTTTCTTGAAGTTATTAACTCCTCTGATCTTTTGAGTAGTGTTTTTGTATCAACATGGAATGTGGGAGGAAAATCACCACCAAGCAATATGAATTTAGATGATTGGCTACATTCTGCTCCTCCTGCTGACATATATGTGCTCGGGTACGATCTTGATTTATGATTCAAGGGACTGGATATTATCCAACCTTGCCTATTCTTTTATAGCTAACTTTTCTTTTTCCCATCTCGAAACATAGGTTTCAAGAAATAGTTCCTTTGAATGCTGGTAATATTCTGGGAGCTGAGGACAATGGTCCTGCCAAGAAGTGGCTTGCTCTGATAAAGAGAACGTTAAACAATGCTCCTGGCACTAGTGGGGGCAGTGGCCGATATACACCATCACCTGTTCCTGATCCCATTGCTGAGTGGAATGCTGATTTTGAGGGATCAACCAGGCACAAAGCCTCGACCTTCTTACCTCGTCGATCGTTCCAGACGCCACAATGCTGGAGAATGGAGAATGACATTTCAGCCCAACAACCTCGCCTTGAGAGGAGATTCAGCGTATGTGACCGGGTAATTTTTGGTCATAGGCCTAGTGATTTTGACCCAAATATGCGATGGGGTTACAGGCCAAGTGACTGTTCCTCCAGTCAGAGGCCAAGTGATTATTCTTCTGGTCGCCGTCCAAGTGACTACTCTTCTGGTCCCCGGGCAAGCGACTATTCCTCTAGTCGGCGGCCAAGTGACTACTCTTGGGGTCAGAGAGCAAGCGATTTTTCACGATTAGGTTCGGATGAAGATTATCTCCCTGGTGATTCACCCAGTACAGTTTTATATTCTCCAATGTCCTACAGTGCATATGCACCGGCAGAAGATGCATGTGCTATGCCTGGACGCTCGAGATACTCTTTAGTTGCTAGTAAGCAAATGGTTGGCATCTTTCTCACTGTTTGGGTCCGAAGTGAGTTGACGGAACATGTTAGGAACATAAAGGTTTCCTGTGTTGGCAGAGGATTGATGGGCTACCTTGGTAATAAGGTAGTCATTTACATTAATAACAGTTGTCTTTGCTAGTCGTTGTGTGGTTTTTGCAATAATTAACTAAGAGGCGTGACCACCTTTTATTGCAGGGATCCATTTCAATAAGCATGTTATTGCATCAGACCAGCCTTTGCTTTGTGTGCAGTCACCTGACATCTGGTCAGAAAGAAGGTGATGAACTACGCAGAAATGCTGATTTCATGGAGATCCTAAGGAAAACTAGATTCCCACGAGTTAATGGCATCCATGACGAGAAATCCCCTGAGACAATCCTTCAACATGAGTAAGATTCGCTTGCTTTCTGTTCTCGTTCTATCACCTTGTTCCCCTAATTCAACTCCTAATTAGGAGAAAGAAGAAAGTCAAATGATGAATAGAACAATAATGTTTCATGGCATTATTTTTTAATCAAATGTACATGACATGTGGTTGTTTGGTGTCTTTATGCTAGTTAAAATGGAACAATAATGTTTCAAGAATTGATCTTCTTTTTCTTAATTTGCTGTTTACTGATGATCAAAATTTGGATGCAGTCGAATTATCTGGCTTGGCGATCTGAACTATCGAATAGCGCTGCCATACCGGTCTGCCAAAGCACTTATTGAAATGCAAAACTGGAGAGCTCTACTAGAGAAGGACCAAGTAAGGCATTGATTCTCTCACCAATGAGCAATTTGTTCAGCTCATTGGAAACTATTTGGCCTGATCTTCTTTGTTCACTAGCTAATACTCGTTCGACTGAACAATCTTTTCTTTCCCTTGGCAGCTGAGGATAGAGCAGAGACGAGGTCGAGTTTTTGATGGGTGGAAAGAAGGGAAGATATATTTCCCACCTACATATAAATATTCACATAATTCAGACAGATATGCTGGTGATGATATGCACCCAAAAGAGAAACGAAGAACACCTGCATGGTAAGTACACCTAGCATGACTTTGTTCTTCTCTAGGTTCCTGCATCCACTTTTTACTGAAAATAATACAAGTTAAATGCATGGAGAACTGTATAATTTGGCTTGGATGCATTGCATCTGTTGCTGAACAAAGTGCTGATGGGGGTACTTAATATCTGAAGGTGTGACCGAATTTTATGGTATGGAAGTGGCCTCCAGCAATTATCATATGTCCGCGGCGAATCACGGTTTTCAGATCATAGACCAGTTTCCAGTGTGTTTTGGGCGGAAATAGAGTCAGTCCCCAACCGTTTGAGAAAAAGCATGAGTTGCTCAAGCTCAAGAATTGAAGTAGAAGAGCTGTTGCCTTACTCGCATGCCTATACAGAACTCTGCTTTTTCTAAGGAATGTAACACCGACGATTCTGATATGGGTATGCCCTCTCTCCACCCTCGCAATTAAGTATCATAGTAACATTATCATCCATATGCAGGTTTGACACGATAAAAGTCTTATTCCTCCTCACCATAACTTAAACAGCAAAATGCATCTAGACCACATTTACAATCGCAATATGCATAATTTCCAATATTTTATTTTCCATATGGATATTGTTGATTTTGCACTAAGTTGTTTGATCCCTTTGTTTTGTTTCGCATTTTTTAAGCTTTCTTATTCACTTCTCTTATGCATTTTTGGTCCCCATATGCAGGCGATAATCTCTTTCAAGAAACTCAATCTGAAGAACGATGGGGACGTCTCTTTGCCCATTACCCGAGAAAGGTGAGTCCTTTCTCTTCACTTTCTACATACTGCTGTGCACTTCTGATCTTTGTCTAATTTTTTCTTCCTCATATCTTGACCAGATGTAGATACTTACAATTTCAACCTGCTAACTTCACACAACGTGGCTTGATTACCTCTGACCCCTATTTCCTCCTAACTGATTGCATTTTGTTTTGGAGTCTAATTCAACTTCAAGATTGGCAAATTCCTACAATGAGGTATCGTGTTTATCGCCCGTTACTTGCTTTTTATTCTTTCAGACGGAGGAGTTCGCTTCCGAGCTAACGATCAAACGCTGTCTTGCAGGATGAAATTAAAGCCACAGAAGTGGGAACACAAGGCTCCTGTTTGTTTTCCTTTTCAAATTTCAACCCTGAAGATTCTTTATTTGTTAGGACAGAGATTCTTGACAAGAAGAGAATTAGAGATATGGTGAAAATAATGATACCCCTTTTCTTACCTTTCTGTTTTAAATGAAGAGAAGTGAGAATGTGATGTAACACTCATTGCTAACGTGATAGGAGAAATATAGTACTGAATGTTGCTGTAAGAGGCCCTCCCACTTTGTTTGTAGCCCAATGATTTTGCTGAAAAGTTGTTTTCTTGGTTGCCTCACCATCATGCTCTTTGTCTGCTTTATTCTTTCCTCTTCTGAAAAATTAAAAGACAAAGCTACTCCCCTCACTACAACCTACAAAAAGTAAAAGACAGGTTTTGCAGATGTATTGTGAGTGTTGATGTGTTTTTCTTCTGGGGAGATGCTATTGCCAAGTATTCTATGATCACTTCACAATGTAGCAACATGCAGCTGAGATCCGAACAGGGTATGACCCTAGTAGTGATTGTAATAAATCGAGTTGAGACAAAGATGTCAGTTCTCCTCAAACAAAGTAGTCTGATTACGATAGAACTCATCCGAGTGAAATATCGTAACTGTTATACCTATGGTAACGAGTATGAGATCTCGATTGAGTCCCTCAATTCTCGTGTGGTTGTCCTTAATCTTGTGATGATAGATCCGTAATTTCGTTGTCTTTTTCTTTCCATCACTATGGGCCATTTTTATGAGTTTTCAGGACAATCATAATCATTTATGTGGCATTCATGTGGGTCCCACAGTACGCTGATGGTCATAATTGCACGAATTTTGAGGCCGTTCGAATTTAGTTAAAGGGGTTAAAGTAATTTTATAACATTTTTCATGAGCTTGTAAGATCCTTCAATAGAGAGGTTGATGTTCGCCTTTCGAGTGCATAATGTAACAATGTTGTCTAAAGCAGTCTAGGCAACTGAAGATTGTTAATAGGCAGATGCACTAGAAACGTACACTAGACCATAGAATTTTAGGATTCTTCCCATCATTGTAAGATGAGGAGCTAATGGTAAAATTATGGTTGCTTGTGTTAGTGTCAACTGTGAACTAATTAAGGGTCGTCTTCAACGCATGTAGGGTAGGGGGTGGGGGTTAGGTGCTTTTAGTCCCACGCCCACCCGAGTGGGCTGTCATGTTGACAAGCTTCTGCACCACTTTGAGGGGCAGCATCACCCTACTGCACCATCGGAGGAATAAAGCCAGGCGCATGGTCAACTACGTACTGTCACGCTAATAATCTTCCTCATAAATCCGTAAAAATAAATTGTGAATTATATTATATCGCCGCATGCTCGATTTCTGTGCATAATTTTTCATGTAATGTATAGTTTGCATAATTTTTAAATATCTCTTATGTATCTTTAAATAAAAAATTAAATTTGAGAAATTACACGAATCAAATTTTCTTACTCTTGTTCTATATTAAACAAAAAAAATTGTCCGCCATTAATGGGGAATTATGCATTCAAAACTTGTTTGATATCTAGCTTTTATTTTTCAAAATTTTGAATTTTGATGTAAGTTTGAAAGGGCATTTATGCTTCAATGTAACTGCTGCAGTAATATATAAAATATGTCGAGATTTTAATTTATTTAAACCCATTCTTTAAAAAATTAGAAGCATGCATGTAATCGAAATTCGAATGATTCCACCTTTCAAATGATAAAGGAACAAATATCCTTCAAATGTTTCAATTTTAAATAATTACTGACCCTTATGACAAAACTTTCTGCTTTACTGTTTTTTTTTTTCTTTTTGAGAGAGATTAAAAATAATCGAGAAAAATGAATCTCTCACACCCACCCACCCACATATATGTGTATTTATCTATACTATATATATATATATAAAGGTCTTACACATTCATAAATATTGGTTAATAACATCACCGAATTAATTTTTGTAGAGCCAAAAATGTCCATAAACTGATAAGATAACTAACTTATTCAACTTTAAAAATTTTACGTTAACTGATAAATTAGTTTTTTTTTTCTTTTTATTTTTTAATATAATGTATTGACTTATATATTTTATTCTTATATAATATATGTTAAAGTATGAAATATTGTTTATTATATATATGTAAATTCGGCGTGCCACAACGGCTAGTATATTAATAAAGAAAAATACACTTTTGACTCTCAAACTGCAATTTGTTACATCACTATATTTGTTGACCTTAAGTTGATTTTTTTTTTAACTTTTTAAAGTATGATTGGGTTGATTTATATATTTTTTTTTTATTTATAATATATTTTAAAAAGGAAAAATTATTACTTATTTTATGGGATAGTTAGTATTAAAAAAATCAAAGGAAAATCGGAAAAAAATTTAATTAATTGAGGATGAAAGGTTTTAGAGTGGGAGGTAATGATGATGATAAGCAGATGCAGCTTTCTTTTTGCTGCTAATGCCACACCCACACTCACACTGAAAAGTTTGATGCCCATTGCCACCGATTAATTATGACAATCCCCCCCTCCTTACATTCTATTTTCTCTGCAATAGTCAGACAGCATAACTCAATTAGACAGAAAAAATAAAAGACAATTTTGCAGATATTTCCAGACCATTATTTATTTGGACACCCTCTTCATCTTTCTCTTTAACTCACACCACTCCTTGCATGTCTCTACCTTCTTTGCAGAATAAAGTGCCTTTTGGTGAAAATATATTGTAAAAATAGTCATAATGTTTGAAAACAAAATTTCAAAGTGACAAAATATTGAAGTTGAAACATTTGGGAAAACAAATTAATACTTATGGGTAGAAGATGTTTATGACTTTTAATTTAAACAGTTCAAAATAAAAATTAAAAATAAAAAGCACTATTTTTAATTTATTTTCAATAATAAGCTGATAATCGCTTATTTTAAGCAGTTGTATATATTCTGCTGAAAGAAAAAAATGTGCATAATTTGGGGATATCCACCCATGTTGGATCACTACTTTCCATGATCATTAGGACTGTTTATCTGTGGATGGTTTCAGGGCATGTTGGGAGGTCAAGAATTGCTTTTCTTCTGATACAATCAAGACCAGCTTTTGTAGGACCATCAACACCGTTTGTCCCCTCCAAAATTTATACCAAAGTACCATGTTGCAATGCACTAATATTCCATGTATAATTATAAATATCTCCTCTAAAATTTATCTGAATTTATTATAACTTTTTGTCAAGATATCATAATTATCAATACATTTTCTGGCAAATGAGACGTTTTCAATGCATAAATTAATTATTGGAGTTTTGTTAATTTATAATTATACTTCATTGAAGCTGTAAGGTTACGTGGAATAATTTGAATTTGGAAAAAACATTTTAAAATATTTCAGATAATTCTATATAAAAAGAATTTAAAAATTAATTATTATTGTAGAATGGAGCAGCTATATTCTTCTCGGAGATCAAATGGCGGCCCAGTCCAGAAGGGCCGGCCCAAATGCCTAAAGTTTCAGAGTATAAATGTACCATTTGCTTTCGGCCCAAATCCAATTTAAATATTCAATATCTATGATGTTCGGCCTCATTTATGCAAAATTAAAATGATAAATACAACTGTCTCTTTTTGAGATTTATTATAATTATAAATACACCCTAATTGTTTGAAAAATTATAAATATTTTTAATATTTAATAAAATTATATAATTTTTGAATGAAGGTAGAATTATCAACTTTGCTCTTCTTGTATTTCTTTATTATTTTTTAAATATTTATAAAAATCGAACGGGTAGATGAATTTTTTTAAAAAACTATCTACTTAGTTCATAAAAAAATTTAAAATTTTAAAAAATAAATAAAATTGTAATTTTTAATTCGTAAGAATATTTTGGTCAGTTTAACACAAAAAATAGATGAAAACCTAATGAATTGGGCTAATTGTTAGACGAACCATTAAAATTAGGGGGTATTGATAATTTTCAAACAACAAGAAGATATTTATACTCATGTCAAATCTCAATAGATGTCGTTGAAATCTGACCAAACTTAAAATATTAGAAACAAAATTGATAAGATTGTGACCGACACTAATTTCTAAGAATAAAAGAATATATTTAATAGCAAGAGAATTTATTTTTAGACTAATTTTGAAATAACCAAAAGAAAAACTTCAAATATAATAATTATTATATTCCAAAATATTCATACAATTTTGGTTGAATTGAGACGCGGAACTGAGAGTATAATTAAATGATGGGTAAATTGTAAAACATTCTTTTGAAATTTGTTATTTATATATATATTTTTTGTTATTTGAATAATTATAATATTTTATAAAATTAATAATTATCTAACAAATAGTTCTCACATACAATATAAAAAAGGAGTATTTATTAGATAGTTAGTAATTTTAGAATGTATATATTAATTTTTAAATAATAAAAAAATATTTATTTTTCTATTTAGTTTGGAAAATTGGTTTGTCGTGGCGTCATCATGCATAGTTCTAATTATTCGATGTGGTCTTATTATTATTATCTATGTTATATATAATTCAAAAGGGTTGAATTAGTGTCTTCAGTATATTACTTTTAATATTTAATTATAAATTTAATATAAATTTTTTATTTTATATATACTTTATTAAATAATAAATATTTTATTTTAAATAATACATATAAAAGCTGCACCTATACTAAATATGCCACAAATTACAATTTATTATAATTATTTTCTTCCTTTGAATGATGAACCACCGTACAAGTGCATGCACAGTGACAAGTGTTTTCATGGAACAGGACGTGTCCTTAAATCATACGACGAGGATGCCCCTATATGCGTCATTAATCATGGATGAAGTCGACTCACTTACAATGTAATGATTCCCACAAATTAATAATTAATGATTGTATGGAACTGTAATCTGTCAATCAGTGTTCACGTCCTAGTATGGGACAACCCACGACCCAATGATTTGAACTATATATGAGAGTCTCAGTATTGAATTCAAATTTTGAGTTATACATAATTGTGTTGATTATGTATATAAGAAGGGGAAAAGAAAATTTGTTCATATCATACTTGATATATGTATAAAGCATGCAGAAATACATATATATATATATATATATTTATAATAGTTACGAATAATTAATTCAAATTTTGATTGTTCATGTCGTATCGTGAATTTTCTTTCTCCGAATTGAATAATATAATGGTAGGGGAAAGGTTTGTTTTCTCTCCACAAAAAGTAAAAATTGAGTGTGGTCGTACTGCTGTATTGGGTTGCTTTTCTATATTCTTCACATTATCATTATTATTATTTTTAAATAAAAATGATGAAGTAGTAGTTTTTTTAATTAAATTATAATTATTAATATTAAAAATTTACATCCACCAATCGTGAATAATTGTAATAATTATCTACAAATATCAACTCAATATATTATCAAAACAAATAATATTTATTATAAACTTGAAATAATATCCTAAATATTGTTAAAATTCGAAACTCATAATTTTAAAATCATAAATATTCGCAAATTGAACAGGACCCGTCCACGTTAGTTTTGTGCATAGCTCAAAACAAAAGTTGTAACCAAAAATAGTAAATTTAGACAAAAATGAAAATGATTGAATTAAGCAGGGGTGAGGAGTTCTTATCCATTCGGCTCCATATTTCCACGTCCCAGCTACACAACCTTGTCGTCTACCTACTACCGAAGTCGTACTTATCCCTTTGTAGCATAGGATTGTTTGCAGTCGAATTGGATCTTTTGTCGCGATTCTTGTCGAATGTTCTATTTCACTTTATATGTGGAGTTAAACGTAATTTATTACTCTGTAAAATGCGGAAATAAACATTTATAAAAAGAAAATTTTAAATTATCTTTCTATTAACAAAATATAATTTTTTTTTTTGCACTGTCTTTTGAAAATTGAGGGTGGAGTTTTATTATTTGAATTATAATCAAATAAAAATAATAATATTGATAAACCAAACTATATAATCCCTTAATCCATTATCCAACTTCGCAATGAAATAAATTAACAAGTAGATTAATTATGACAAAAGTTACATAATATTTGAAATCAATTGGTCACAATGCTCAAATCTATGACTAATAAAAGAAAATAACTAATTAGACATATGGTGATTTTAATTGAATTAATATTAAATTACCAACAAATATAAACTTTTAGAGCGATTTAATTAAATTTTTGTCTAAAATCACAACAATGCCATGCATGCATATATTCCTCTTTCGTTATACACTTGTCAACCATGCATGCCGAAATTCATTAAACCCCACCATGATCATCCACCACACTACTCTCAAATCCCCAATCTATAAATCATCACCATTTCTTTCCATTCCAATATATCTCCATCATCACAAACTTCTTGTTCTTGGCATCAACAATGGCTATGATCAACCTCAACACCAGACTCTCTTTACTTCTTCTCTTGACTCTTTCTCTTCTTCTCCTTCCCTCCCACTGCTACACAAACCCCCAGCTGCAAGAAGGAGAGGAGGAATCAGCTGAAGAAGGGCTGTTTAAGTGCTTTGTCAGCTGCGAAAAGCGACGAGAGAACGAGCATGAATTAAGCCAGTGTGAGAAAAGATGCGTGCGGGAGTATCAGGAGAGAAAGAGAGAGGAGCGAGAGGAGAGAGGCGGCCGCCGCGGTGAGGAGACGGTTGTGCCGAAGATAGACGAGCCCAGGAAGGTGTATGAGCAGTGCCTGAGTCAGTGTGGCAAGACTGAGGGGTCGAGGCAGCAGTTTGATCAGTGCAGAAGAATCTGTGAACGTCAGTACGAGCAGCAGCAGCAAAGGGAAAAACGTGGCGGCGGTGAAGGTCCATAGAATTTGATTGTTTTGTTAATTAATTCTGAAATATTTTGCACGGTTGTAATCATATATGATCGTAAGTATTGCAAACAGGTACAATAGAAAATCATCACCGCCGTGATCCCGAACAGCAATACAAACAGTGCCAAAGCAGATGCGCGAGAGAAGAACGTGGAGAGCAAAGGCAGTATTGCCAGCAGAAATGTCAATGGGAGTATGAAAGGCAGAAAAGAGAACAAGGGCGCGAGCAGGGCGGAGGAGGAGGTTCGACGAATCCCAGAAAAGAAAGGGAAGAAGAAGAGGAACAAGAAGGCAAGAATCCATACTTCTTCGAGTCACAGAGGTTTGATTCTAAGTACAGAACTGAAGAGGGGAACGTCAAAGTCCTCGAGAGGTTTTCCAAGAAGTCTGAGCTCCTCCAGGGCGTCGACAATTATCGGTTAGCGGTTCTGGAGGCGAATCCCAATACATTCGTGCTTCCTCACCACTTTGACGCTGAATCAGTCCTTGTCGTCGCCGGCGGTGAGTTCTTTACATCATATATACACATGTACATATACATATATACTTACAGATATTATAATGGGAATTCAGTATTCTTGAACTAAGGGGTTTTTTGAGGGGTATATATATATGTTTGAACTATGCATCTCGTGACAGGGAAAGGAACGATAAGCTACGTGTGGCAGAATCGAAGGAAATCCTATAACGTGAAGCTTGGAGATGTAATGAGGGTCCCTGCTGGGTCAATCGTGTACTTGGTAAACCGCGATGACAACGAAAAATTATATGTTTTGAAGTTGTTGCAGCCTGTAAATACTCCAGGCCGCTTTAAGGTAACTACCTGGATCATGTCGTCTCGTTTTAAATTGAATATGGTTTAAGGAAGTGACTGGACATCATGATATATATACATGTATCTAGGAATACTTTGGTGTGGGAGGAGAAAATCCAGAGTCGTTCTACAGGACCTTCAGCAATGAGATTCTTGAGGCTGCCTTCAATGTAAGAAGGAAAATCTCCGGATGAAATATTGTTTTCCTCTGTTTCATGCTTAAGTCATCAAAATTCCTGGCTTACTTGGATTCGTCATTCCAGGTTCCAAGTGACAGGCTGAAGAGACTTTTTGGACAGCAGAAGAAGGGTGTAATAATCAGGGCTTCTAAAGAGCAGATCAGGGCGTTGAGCCAAGAATCTGAAGAGTCCTCCAGGGGAAGAAGAGAGGAGTCTTGGGGCCCATTCAATCTGTTGGAGGGACGGCCCTTGTTCTCCAACAGATACGGGCAGTACTTCGAGGCCTCTCCCAATGATTATCAGCAGCTAAAAGACCTGGATGTTTCAGTTGGATTCATGAACATCAACAAAGTATGTATGATTAGTCTCTCTTTTCACTATATTCTTTAGGTTGAGCCGTAGTTACCGAAAAGTTCTTAGAAATTCTAACTTGGAACCCGAATTTGGTCAAACCAAATCCGATTTTTGTGTAAGAAATTTTAAAATAGATGCTCAATTTTTTAAAATTACATGATTATAGGGGGTACTGGTGTAATTTTTTAAACTTGATAAACTTTTTTGTAATATATGAAACATCATAGGGCGTTTATTATTTTTCCCAGAACATATAGCAACTAAAACTGACTTTCTTTTGTCCGGAACATGAAGGGTGGAATGGTAGCACCTTACTACAACTCAAGGTCCACAAAGTTGGTGTTGGTGGTAGGAGGGAATGGCCGCTTTGAAATGGCATGCCCTCATCGCTCAGCCCGAAGCAAACAAGGGAGGAAAGAAAGGCAAGGAGAAACAACTGATGTACGCTACCAAAGGGTGAGTGCCCGTTTGTCCATAGGCGACGCATTCATCGTCCCTGCCGGCCATCCTATCGCTATGATTGCCTCCCAAGACTCGAACTTGCAACTAGTGAGCTTCGGGATCAAGGGTTCTTACAATCAGAAATATTTCTTAGCCGGTGCGTTCACACCTGGTGTATTCACGAAGTCGTGTTTTACTTACAAAATTAATTAGGTAAACTATTTGTTTGATGTAATAATGCAGGACAAGACAACATATGGAACCAGGTTGAGTCAGAGGCAAAAGAGCTGTCGTTCAAGATGCCGGCAAGAGAGGTAGAGGAGATATTCAGAAGGCAAGAACAGTCGTATTTTCTGCCTGGTCCCGGACAGGGAGAGGAGAGGGGAAAAGAGCACTATGTGGCTTCGATTTTGGACTTTGTTGGCTTTTGATCCGAAGATACGATGATGACTTTTGGTCTTTTCTGATGTAAATTTGAGTAGCTGTGCGATGAGTTTGTGTGAATAAATAAGAAGGTGAGGCGATATGTACTTAGCTAACTATAATAAGTGATGGGGTTTCAAACCTTTTGTATATTTCTTGTGAAAAATGGACCAATTTTTATTCTAATTGTTGCTTGGGGCCGGAGGATTTTAGTTTTGGTCTGGAAATTCAATTTCTCTAACATATAATTTGATGTAATGTAAAAACGCTATTGAGTAGATGTGCAAATTCGAAGGGATATTGGGGTTCGAAATTTTCAATGAATTTTCATCAAATAACTTAATAGTTGCACATATAAGAGGGATTCGTCTCTAGTTGAGCACCAAATGACCTACCTTTATTTTAGAATACTTGGGGAAGCAAAAGTTTTAATGAATAATAGGTCGTGGACTAAGCTAATTTAAACTGGAAGTCAATGCAGAGATTGCGATCTATTTCTGGTTTAGACAGGGTTTTATTTGTTGTAATGATTTCAATTAAGTTGAAGTAATTATTTAAATATTTTTTTTGATCAAAATTTAAAAATTTAGCAATTTTATTAAAATTGTGTTAGTTTGTTTACCTAATCTGTGATTGAGCTAATATAATTTAAGTCCGGCTTAGATACTTAAATATTACGAAGAAGAAAATGAAGAAAGCGCGAGAGCTAAAAAAGAATACAAGACATAAAAAACCTTAAAAGGATTGAGAAGTTCAATTTTAGTAAAGGCCTAAAGTGTTCGAGAAAATTTAGTAGGAGGTCCTAAAAATTCACATGGAAGGTCCCTCTAGAAAGTAAATTGGTCTAAGGAGGCCTAGTGATATAGAGTCAAGAAGAAAACCGTCCAGTCTATGACAAGAAGAAAGCCGTCCAAGCGCACGAGGAAGTGAGGGGTCCAAGTTCCCCAATCAAAGTAGGGGTCCAATCACACTCAAACCGTACCATGAGACGTTTAAAGATGATCGTCCAAGTGCATCCACATTGGACCTCTCAGGCTACGTTAGCAAGCCCTACAAGATCGGATAATTAAGTACCAACACCAATAGGAACACATGGTGATTGTAGGAGAAGGGTTAGGGGCATCCTTATTCTTAAGGTAACCACATCGATGGGAATTCGGAAACCTCATCCACTATAAACTCTCTTATTATTTTCACGAAAATTAGGGATTTCAGTTGCTAGAAGATAACCCTTCCATCAAACCCGTTGAGGATTCAGATTTATCCAACCAATTGAGGAGTTCGTTATAAAATGCAAGCTCTCCCAACAGAAAAAGTCAATTTCAATCTCCCATTTCTCACAAAAGAAACAAGTAATTCCTCTCAATTTCACTCATTGCACCCTATTAATTTCTATCACATTACTTTATTATTTTGTGCTCCAACTGAATTTTTCTTTAAAAGAACGCTCCAACTGGACTTGAGCATCATTTTTTAGTTGCCACCCAAACATACCCATATTTATATCATGCATTTGTCTATCATCCCCATCTAATTTAGTAAACAAGACCTTAGTTTGTTAAAAATTAAATTAAATTTTCACTAAATTAAGTATTATAAATAACATTAGTTCATAATACATACACATAAAATGATAAGCTCAATTTTCATTAAATCAATATTTTCAATCAATCTTAATTAATTTATAATACACTCACATAAGACAACAAATTTTATATTTTAATGAGATTTAAATGTTTAACATTTAAGTGGAGAACTAGTGGTTTGACCCTTACATCCTAGGCTTGATCATCAACGTGGAAAATAGACAAAGCACAAAGCAAACTTACACATGGACAGCAGTTTCAAGCCATAACGTGAAACGAAAGATTTATTTAGCCTTTCTTTTTTTGAAACAAAACAAAGGGGAATTGTGGGGATCCACTCTCATCTAAATAGAAATTAATTACAGATCATTGTCACAAAAAAAGGCCCAAATAGTGGTAAAAACCCGAAGAAACTGCGTACATGTCGAAAGGCCAAGAAAATTAAACTAGCGCAGTTAGAACTCGTCTGTAGCCCTTAAAGGGGCCAGTCTGTCCGCCTCAGGAGAGCCCAAAGGTTTCCAGTGCAGTTGGTCTCAAAAAAGAGTATGAAGGCCCATTTTCTAATTTTATCTGATTTATTTAAGGCCCAGGTTGAGAGACCTGATTGTTGTAGCCCACAGTACAGAGGCCCAACTCATCCACAGAAGGATCGGAAACAGCCCAAATAGGGCTCAAAAGAATCCAAAGCCCATAGGAAAAGCGTGATTGCGAACAGGCTTCTTGTTCTCCAAGACGCTTTCCCTCCTACACAGAAAAGGAAAACATGATCGGAAGGCAAAATCAAATACAGATCTGACTGACAAATCAGGAGATAATCGATATCTCTTTGCGTAAATATTCAGTAGAGAGCAAAAATGGAATCCGTGTTTGGACTGGTCGGCAAAGATTTCGGCATAGTGGCGGCGGACACATCGGCAGTCCACAGCATCCTCGTTCACAAGACTAACGAGGATAAGATCATGGTGCTAGATTCTCACAAGCTCATGGGAGCCTCCGGAGAGACCGGCGACCGGTGAATCCCTTTTCCCAATTGCTTACCAATATGTGTTTGTTTCTTTATTTTATTGGTCTTTTGTATGCCTGTGTCATTGAGCGTGTTTGGTTGAGTTTGATGTAGTTTGTTTGTTGATGTTTAATGTACTGATTCTGTTGGAGTCTCTACGCGCGCGATGTGTACAATCATTGTAAGATTAGGGTAAATCTTTTGGTGCAGAAAAGTGTACTCAGAATTGGATGAAATATGTCTGATTTGAGATAACTGGGAGAACGCCTGGTTCCCTTTCCTATAGTTTGTGCTGGGATGCTATGGTTAAGGTGGAACATTTAAATACTACGAATTATTGCAATCAGTGTTATATGAAAATGAAAACATATTTTCTCAATTGTGTACGTAAAGAGAGTAAGTCTGTTGAAATTTCTTAAGCTTTAACTTAGTCTATGATGAGTTAAAATTTTAGAAAAAACATTTATTAATATTTGGAGAGGGTTAACTGACAATAAACTATTGGTGCAACAGACAGCTCTAAAACTTACAAGATGTAGTGAGTGAAGGTTTTAGCGATCAAGGTAGTTGCTTTAGGCCTTCCTCGGTAATGTATGCTAGTTTTATGTTTGATAGTGAGCTGATCATTGTTTTCTAGTGCAAAAATATGGCTTAAAGGCAATTTTAGTTCTGTAACTTCCTAGGGTTCCATTTTAGTCCTCAAATTTTTGAAAATGCTCAATTTTGGTTCACAATTGGCCGGAAAATTTCAAAAGCCACCAAGGAATTAGAGGACTAAAATGGACCCGAGGAAGTTACGGGACTAAAATGGGAAATGGCTGAAGTTAGTGGACTAAAATTGCTTTTAATTCCAAAAATATTGTGGGTGTCGCTTTCATTCTAAGTTTGTAACCAAGATATTTTCTTTCTGCCATCTTGTTTATTTTGGCAAATTGATTGAACTTCTAATAGAGTTTACATTTGGGGGCAATAATAATTTGTTTCTGGAGTGTTCATGATTAAATACCATCATTGGATCATATACAAGGTGATGTTCCATTCTATATAAAAAAAATTCTTAGTTGTTATGCTTAGTTCTTTTTCTGAATCACTTATCTAGTTGCTCTTCGGATTTGCTGAAGCTCTATCGCATAAGTTTATAAGTTTAAGTGATTAACTTTGATGGAATGGTGTCTTAGGGCTCAGTTTACAGAGTACATACAGAAGAATGTATCCTTGTACCAATTTCGTAATGGCATTCCTTTGACGACTGCAGCTGCTGCAAACTTCACCAGAGGCGAGCTTGCCACAGCCTTGCGAAAGGTAATAAAGTTCTTTAGGGGTTCCTCTATGACTGTTTGATCTATCTAGTAGAAATTTTAACCCTTAGACTTCTTTCCTTGATTACTTTGTTATTACTGTTACAATCCTTTGCAAGATTGCTTGGGATCATGAAGTTTTAGATTAGGGCATAGATTAACATTGGTGCCAGTTTGTATGTTTTGAACTTGAGAATATACTTTTGGACTTCAGGGACATGGTTGATGATATATATTATTTTCAATCTTTTTCTTTATCCATTTCTTTCTTCGTCGACTGAGTGATTTCTGTTTTTGTAACTGTGATAGGAAAACCTCAAGAATGTAAAGATACAATTATGTCTGGTTAAATTGATAGCCTAAAGAGTATCTTTAACTTCAGAAAGATAGTTGTTTGGTTCTTCGAAGTTTTGCAAGACTTTGAGTAAAAACCATGAAACAACATCCAACCTGAGATTCTTCTAGCACTTCCATTAATTTGTCTTATCCCTAGTCCCTATGGCTTTAAGTACTTGAAGAATATTAGCTGATTGTTCATGGTGATTGCTTTTTCTAATTCTTAGGTTTATCAAAACTTTCACAATACATTGGTCTTTCTCTGTATTGCATGTTGAGATCAGTGATGATATAAGAAGAATAGGAACTATAAGATAGGTGCTCAGACATTATCCAAAAAGTGGAAGAAGAATGAAATTAGATCACGCTCAATTCACAACATTTTGCTTATTGCTTGTATTTTATTTGACCTTTTCATCTTGCTGTTTTTCTGGTTATCTCAGAATCCATACATGGTGAATATCATTCTGGCTGGATATGATAAGGAGACAGGACCTTCTCTCTACTTCATCGACTATATTGCATCCCTTCACAAGCTTGATAAAGCAGCATTTGGTTATGGATCCTACTTTGCCCTCTCCATGATGGATAGGCACTACCGTCGTGACATGACAGTTGAAGAGGCCATTGAGTTGGTCGATAAGTGCATAATGGAAATAAGGAGTAGGCTGGTCATAGCCCCTCCAAACTTTTTAATCAAAATTGTTGACAAGGACGGGGCGAGAGAATTCGCGTGGCGTGAGTCTATCAAGGATGCCCCTGTTTCTACCGCAGCATGATGCTCTTTACTTGTTTATTGCTGCTGAAAATTGCAATAGACTGTGTTTACATCTCCATATACTGGAAATGCTTTGTTCTTGCAGTTTGGGGAAATGTATGTGCGCTTAATGAACTGTGAATGTGAGATGTCCTCCTTGCTGAGAGTATGCTTCAGTTTGTTTATCATCATTATTACATTTCCTTTCCCCCACCCCGCCAAAACCAGTTTATGAATAAAGAAAATTATAACGAAATTGATCCAGTTGGCCATGTCAACACATTTTTGGATCATGTTAATGAACTATGATGACCCGGAAACACTAGCAATACCCTTCACATAAGTGAAGTACATGATCAAAAACTGGGTTCAAATCAAATAAGACCCAGTTAAAATTTTATAACGGATGTTATTAGTAATAAAAATACCAAAATTTGTCAATATTTTACGAGCTGAGCAGGAGTATGGTAACCGACTTCTAGTCCCATTCACTAAGCGGTGACTTAAATGAAGGACAAAGTCACTTATTAGTACCAGGTAAAGAATAGTAGACTTTAACATAGAGGAATCGACGGTAGGCCCACCACTGCCTGGACACCCGCAGCGTCCTGCTATTTCAATGCTCTACTGCCACTCCCAGTTCGCATTCGCCCCTTCAACTTTCCTCTCCATACTCAGGAACTAATCATTCAACGTTTAAGGGAAGAATTGTTTGACTCAGTACGTATTGTTGACCCTTTTTATCGCTTGCATTAACTGTGCGTGCAATTGTTCTTAATAACTTCCTCTTAGCTTAAAGAACGTGGGGCATGTTATGTGTTGCTTTTTCTTTTCTGAGAACCCTTGATTGGTTTTCTTAATTCGAATGCGTAATCGGAGTCTGTATATGTTTTGCTTCGATCTGCATTGATGTTTTCGGAGGACCCAATTGAAGGAAATACGGTTTCTGTTTTCGGTGAAATTCTTGTGATTTGACGTTTTGGGTTTGGAGCATCTGAAGTACTTTCTTACGTGTAATATGATCACCTGATAAATACATTTGTAGGTCATGAATTTATGTTAACTTAAACTGGTTGTTGCCTTTATGGTATTTGTTCATCAATTGAATGTTCTTGTTGATTTTGCTTTGGCTTTGAGTGGGGTATTCTGGGCATCAGTGTAATACATTGTTGACCTCTGCATTATAAGGTTTATTTCTTCATCAGTACTGAACTGATCTCGGTTTTATCTTCGGCATGAAGTCGGTTCTCGGTTGGTTTTGGAATAGGCTTGAGGAATGTGGAGTGAACTCTTTTTACTTAACAGAGAGTGAAGTTCCAGGCTTTTTTTTGCTTTTGACAATTCTAGGTAGTCAAATTTTTACCACTGTATCAGTTAATCCCTTTAAAGTTTTAGTCTTCATTTTCTATATGTGTATTTTTCTAAATGAAAAAATTATAGTTTTTGCATTAAAGAATGCATTACCTGTGCAGTTCTATTGCCAAAGGAGAAGGAAGAGTTAGCGAAACCTGTTTTTAAGATATATCAGCATAATCAATGTTTTCAGATATGTTGGCCTTTAGCTCCTTCAAAAACTTGTGAATAGGTTATGTTTCTGCGATGCAGTATGTGATGACTGATGAGGCGTAGCACTCAGTTTTTGCTTACTTCTTAGATACATGAATGTGTTGTGTCCACAACGCTCTCATTCTGAACATCTCATGAGAATCTTAACCAGTATATTGGGCTGTTTATTTTCTCCAAACACTTCAGATCAATATTCACAATGTCTTCATGAATTGAGAAGCAAATGTAACCCATCTGACAAAATAGTTATTTTATGCCATCCCTTAGGATGTCCCAAGCTAAGTGCTTGATCCTCCACCAATTTGTCCTTCATTTTGGGTAGTCATCTATATGTAAACATATCTAATATAGCAGCATTACCTGTCCAATGAAATTATTGTCTTGAGTCTTATCCTGGGTGTTCACCTTTTTTTTCCCAATCAAAATACTTTGATTTTCTGCTAGAGATGATGAGATTGCTTTCACAAAGCTGGTTGAATTGAATCTTGCAGAGCTTCTAGAAAGTTTCCTGCAGTCATTGATGGGTACAGTTCGTGATAAATCAGATGATGAATACTCGGTCATTGGAGATAAAGGTGACATTGGATTCATAGATATTGAAAATTGTAAATCTATTTGTAGTTACAATCCTTCTGAGGAGAGTGAAATAGTCAATATATCTGTTCCATTTCCTTTAGTTAAAGGAAAACCTCAATCAGGATTTGTTGGAGAGACACTATTTGACTCGATTACTATAAGAAACACTACTGGTGAGCCATTAGATCTCTGGTCAGTCAGTATTTATGACTCTAAACCAGAGAATTCATTTACAATTTCCATAATGGAGCCTCCAACAGTCAAATCCGATGTGGAATACATCCAAGATTTCATGGAATCATTCTCCTTGGAAGACAGAGTGCTGAGAACAGATCAGGCTCTGACTATCTGGTTGTCATGCAAACCTAAGGAAATAGGTCTGCACTCAGCCGCTGTGCACTTCAGTGTTGGGGATGAGACAATAGAAAGGCTGGTGTTTGTGCTGGCAGAAGATAAAATCTCCCAGTCTCTATCATCTTCAAAACCATACCGAAGATCTAGGAAAAAGAAACAAGATGTGGTGAATGCTCATGCTGCAGATGCTGCATATGTTGTGGGACGCCGTCCTTCCAGAGGTTCAAATCGTGGGTTTAAATACCATCTACCTGACTATCCTATTCCAGCGCAAATCCGGGATATCGTAATTAACCAGCAGATCCCCGATGTAGTCCATGAGGGTTTAACAGAGACAAATTATGGTCCATTCTTCAAATCTTTACTAGCTATGGAAGAGATAAAGTTAGAGGTTTGTGCCAATTCATTTTAGGACTTAGATCTCTTTTTACCTGTGTATTTCTCATGGAATAATGTCCCCCATGTTAGTTAGCAATTAAGAGCCCTTTTCTTCTCCAGGAAGACATGCGGGCTTATGACATGGAGTGCATCACTATGAAGAGGAAAAGGAACCAGTTCTTGTCTCTTGAGGTCCCTGGACTAGCTGAGAAAAGGCCTTCACTTGTTAACGGGGACTATATATTTGTGAAGCTTGCTACCGAGGACGAAAGTTCAAATGTTGCATATCAGGTTGGTCCAAACTGCATAGACCCATTGGTTTACTCAATTCCATTATCTGATGACTCACAGATTATCCATCTTGGAGCAATGCAGTTCTCCAGCGCTCCATCTTCTATGAAGATTTATGGTGGTCCCAATGACTTCATTTCTTTGTATTACTAAAATTTCCCCCCCACATCTAATTCTCTGTGTGAACTTAAGACCCAAAATTATCCAATCCTCTTAAATAGAGCCATTTCTATTGTGCTTGTTTGCTTTGATTTTTCCTGCTTTCGCATTTGCTCACTGTAGGTCAGGGTCTAGAACAAAAGATCTGCTTGTATATTCTCCTTTTCCTCTGTTAGATTGAAACATAAAGCAGAGGAATATGTGGGCAGGAGTGACAGGTTATCATGGTGAATATACTCACTTTTCCTTCTTTTGACAAAAAGCATGTAAAATGAAGATAACCAAGAGCCCAACCCTTTGTCATCAGTGAGGTCTTAAATGATTAACTCAAGCAAAAGTGACAACACATTGTATAACTGGCTGAATATGATAAAGTGATTCATTAACATTAGTTGTCATCAATTGATGGAACAAGTTGGGGAGTCAGTCTTTTAGGAAGGATCTTAAGGCCTACAATTTTATTGTTCTCGAGCAGATTGGATGCATGTTTGATCTTTGGCTGTAAACTGGCTGGTATTCTACGTGAAGAGCCAAATAAGGCTGGGAATTTCTGATCATAAACCTAAATAGAAAAAAGTTATGCTACTAACTTCTGTTGCATGCAGCTTCTCTTTAAAATATGGAAGCCTTGCTGTTGGTTTTACATGCTTTAAGTTCTGATCTTCTGGATGCTGAAAATTTTGTGGTTGTTTCACAGGGTTACATTCACCGAGTAGAGGCTGAAGAAATATACTTGAAGTTTGACGCAAAATTTCATAATAGTCACAGAGATAGTGACCTTTATAATGTACAATTCACCTATAATCGAACAGGTATGCGCCGGTTGTATCAGGCTGTTGAAGCTGCTGAATGTTTGGACAGGAACTTTCTTTTTCCATCTTTGTCGTCCAAAATGAGGCTAGCGCAACACAAACCAATGGTGCCGATGTCTTGCAACCTCAATGAGGAGCAAATGAGTGCCGTTGAGATGATCCTTGCCTGCAAAGGAGGATTTCCATATCTAATTCATGGGCCCCCAGGTACAGGCAAAACAATGACTCTTATCGAAGCTATCCTGCAGATTTACAATAACAAAAGATATGCTCGGATTCTAGTCTGTGCACCTTCAAATAGTGCAGCTGATCATATATTGGAAAGACTCCTCGGTGATAAATCAGCAAAGCTTCACAAGAATGAGATCTTTAGGCTTAACGCCTACACACGTCCTTTTGAAGATGTCAACCCCAGTTACATTGAGTTTTGCTGTGTTGAAGATTCCATTTTCCAGTGTCCTTCACGTTCGGACCTGGTGCAGTATAGGATCATTATATCAACATATACAAGCGCCTCGCTTCTCTATGCAGAAGGCATCAGGAGAGGGCATTTCTCATACTTTTTCTTGGATGAGGCAGGCCAAGCTTCGGAGCCAGAGACAATGGTTCCATTATCCCACCTTTACTCGAAGGATACAGTTGTTGTTCTTGCTGGGGATCCTATGCAGCTAGGCCCTGTAGTATTTTCTAGAGATGCTGAAAGCTTTGGACTCGGAACCTCGTATTTGGAGAGACTCTTTGACTGTGAACTGTATAGCAGTGGAAATGAGAATTATATGACGAAACTTGTTAGGAATTACCGGACCCATGAGGCAATTCTACGCCTTCCTTCAGAATTGTTTTATGATGGGGAATTGATCCCATGCAAAGAGGAAAATAAAAGTTTTTCCAGTTCCTGGGAAGACCTCCTCCCAGATAAAGAGTTTCCATTGCTTTTTATAGGCATTCAAGGTTGTGATGAAAGGGAAGGAAGTAATCCTTCGTGGTTCAATAGAATTGAGGCTAGCAAGGTAGTTGAGATAATTAGACTTCTAATAGAGGAAAAGGGGTTGAAAGAGGATGATATTGGGGTTATAACACCTTACAGGCAACAAGTTTGCAAAATAAGAGGTGCACTAGAAAACATTGGTAAGCCCAACATCAAAGTTGGAAGTGTCGAACAGTTCCAGGGCCAAGAGAGGCAGGTAATTATTATATCTACTGTCCGTTCGACTGTAAAACATAATGAATTTGACAGGGTTCACTATTTGGGATTTTTGAGCAACCCAAGGAGGTTCAATGTTGCTATTACCCGAGCCAGATCTTTGCTCGTAGTTATTGGAAATCCGCACATCCTCTGCAAGGTAAGTTTGAACTTCTATTTGTGATAAACTAATTTTTAAAGTGATATCAAACTTCACTGTTACTAGTCCTGATGCCATTTCCATATCTGCTAACTATTCATAGACTAGTATATTCTGCTTCCTTAGGTAAACAAAAGCTAATGTTCCTTTATTTTTGACTCTCACAGTCATGACATCACCAGAGTCCATTTCCTAGGAAATTTATTGCTCTTATATTTGCTAATACTTTTAGTTTTATGAATATGGTAGGACTCAAACTGGAACAATCTCTTATGGTATTGTGTGGAAAATGGCTCCTATAAAGGTTGCTTCCTCCCAGAAAGGGAGGTTTTCGGTTTGGAAGGACCTGCAGGGACTGAACACACAGACGCACCATACTTGGGCTATGAGGTGGAAAATGCTTGTCAGCCATCAAATGGAAAATGGGATGAGGAAGGGGACAACTGGCGGCCTTCTGAAACACAATGGGGTGAAGAGGCGGATGATTGGAAGCCTTCTGAAGATCAATGGGGTGACGAAGGTAACTGGAAACCGTCTGAAGGTCAGTGGGTTCAGGAAGATCATCAGAGTCAGCCATCTGGCATTCCTCAAGCTGAAGCAGAAGACCATTTTGTGCCATCTGATGTGCCATGGGTGTGAATTTAATTGAGAAGAGACCGCAGGAACTGTTAGTGATGAAGCTGAAAGTCAGATGGTTGCAGATAACTTGTTCCCCAGTGCAGATTTTACAGAAAGTTGGTTGATTTCTCTGTGTATATATATATATAAATTTTTGTTTTATGGTCATGAAAACCAATGCATCTTTGCTCTTCTTATCTACTTTGACACAAAGTGCGCCAGTATAGGATTCATGGGATTGACACAAGAGTTTAAACTTCTACATAAAAGTTTTGGTAGAATGTCTTATTGATAGTTTTAAGAATGATGAGCCACAATTACATTTAGAATGCATGGAGTGGAACTAAAATATATGTAAAAGAAGAAAAAGGGAAAGAAAAAAGGCAGAAATTTGATCTCCTTGACTTGACGGTGCATTATGGTATCTTCTAATTTGAATTCTTGGATATTTCTCACATTTCCTATGTTGCAAGGAATGTACAAGAGAGAAGGTTATGTTTCAACTACTTTGGGAACCTCTATTTCAGTCAATGCTGCACATCATTTGAACAAGAAATGAATCTTCAAAAAGATACAAGCACTGTTAAGGGACAACATCCCAATTGGCAGTGTTTAGTCACTGGTCCCCTAAACTATCCTTTACAAAAACCATTCTATACAAATCAATGTGGATTCTTGGCTCACAGCTGCTGATTTATAAAGGAGTCAAAATGTAGACGGAGAACCTTAGCAAAGTCCAAGTGAAAGTGAAGGTCCTTTGTGTTGCAGATGAAATTGTTGTAGGGATGGTTGATGAGCTTGGTCGAGGAGGTAATTTATCTTCTGGTTCCTCAGTTGATGAACTGCCACCTGCTGGTTCATCAGTTGATGAATTGCCACCTGCTGGCCCTTCAGTTGATGAATTGCCACTTGATTCTTGAGCTGAACCCCTCAAAGAGGGTGGAGGGCTATCGGCCCCTGCCGAATGGGGTTAAAGATTCAGTATTTCAATTTTGTATCATTTGCTTGATAACAACCAGCAACCGTAAAGAATGGGGACTGCTTTCGCTTTTCCCACATTAAAATTTGCTATTACTTTATTAATGAACCTCTTTGAGAACACAACAGTCTTATCTTAATCTAAAACCCACAACTACTGATCTGTGAATAAGGATATAATAGTAGCAATTGTATCCTCTTGCATGATACAAAGAAAAGTACTATCAGCTTGGCAGAATTTTACCATTATTGAGAGGCTTTGCGTTGCTGGGACCTGTTACATAAAATCGCATATATTTAATACACATAATTTCCCCATATCAAGAGGAAAAAACAGGAAAAGATAGTAATAAAAATAGAAAAATGAGGCTTCGCTGTAGCTTAGAAGATAGGAAAGAACCTGTTATGCTTTGAAGCGGAGGCAAGGCAGCTGATCCTGATGGATCCATCACCCAAAAAAAAACCATAATTGTAGGTTAATTTAGCTTCACAGTCGAAGAGTATAAACATTAAGCAATCAACAAAAGAAGAATAAGATAGATGTACTACTTTAGTTAAAGAAAATAACTATTAACACTAGTTTACCAAATTTAATTAGAAAAACTATCGAAACCAAATAAACTCAACATAAGAAACACTTTACAAATCACGTAATCACTGTGTATCCAATCACTAAAGTATGAAATTAGGAACCAAACACTCATAATTGACAACAGGAACCATAAATTGAACGCGACCCGTCAATAATTTATCTAAAAAAATATATAACTTTGCAAATAGAAGTTACATAGTAAAAATGCGAGAAAGACCTGAACAGAGTGTCTCGAGAGAGAAATCAGCTTTGGAACTTTTATCTTTCAGCGGGCAAACAGAGGTGAGAGACAAGAGCTTGGTGGAATTGAGCGGAAATCCAAGAATTTTAGGTCGGACAACGAAGTAGCAGAGACAGACGGAGGAGCCGTTGCCGAGGACGGCGGCAACATCGTCGCAGCAAAGCTGCGAAGGAGAGTCGGTCAGATTGTTGGGGAAGACCGCGACGTAAGGGAGACAAGTGGAGAATGTGACCAGCTCGTCGGAGCAGGCGGCTGATCCAGTCGTGGGTGGCGAGTCGGCGGTGGTGGAGGTGACGCTGAGGCAGTGGAGGAGGAGGAGGAGGAGGAGAATATGATTCATGGCGGTTACAATTAAGCTGCTAACAGAAGCGAAGAGCCTTCTGGGGATGGCGGGGTAATATGAAATGTTTTATTTTACCCAATTGCCCTTCGGTTGGAAGCTTATTTACGAGACAAGAAGACGATGTATATACTATATACATACATATTCTCGCATCTAAATCTTTTATTCCAAAGTGGTGCTATATCATATATTAGGCTTCATTTAATAAAACTCGCGTCGCGTATATATTTAGAAAAAGTATATGTGCATCTGGTATGTAAATAAAAAAATATAATACGAGATACGTTATACTTCCATATAGAAAATTGAATTGTATTTTCTGGCTTTTATTTTTTTTGATAAACGGAACCTTTTCAACGTGATTTTAAGACGTTGGTATTTGTAATATGGTAGATATAAACCACAATTTCGTACAAATTTCGATAGTTTTAGGCAGATCATAAGACAACTATCTTAGCTAACTTCATCACATATAAGAATTATAGGTGGGCTTTCTGTATTTTATGGTCTTACTTAAGCATAGCTACTGTCTAAGAACATGAGAAATATTTGTACTGTATCTGTCACTAACATAAGAGATCACATAGTTTCCATAGAACAACAAACAAACAATATTCTCATTACAAATGTCAAGATATGAAAAACATCCTCACTCCTCACAAGTCCAATCACTCAAATATATGAACAACCAAAGAATATTTCTTTAATACAATCACAAAGTTAAGACTTCCACTAATAATTCTTCAAAGCAATAGCTCCAAGAATAGCCATAATATGAAAAGGTGAGATGCTATATGAAGGGTGGGCTGCTGATGGTGTCACTCCTGCCCTGCTCCCCGTGTTGCTCGTTGGGGCTCCACCGGTAGTCGTTGGAGCTGGTGGGGTTGGAGTTGCATCGGCTTGTGGAGCCTGTCCGGGAGATACTGGTTCTGCTGCTGCAGCATATAAATTGTGCATCAGATTCTTGTTAAATTAGTAAAAATCCATAAAGTTCATGTTGGATGAGAAATGCCACTAATTTTGTATATACTAATAGAGTGGCTTAATTAATACCGTTGACACTAGGAGAAGGAGCTGCATTTGGAGAAACTGATGGTCCATTTGCCACAGGCCCTGTCGTAGTAGTATGTTATGGATCAAACTATGCATGTACCATAAGAGTGGTAATAAAGAGGGGGGAAAGAGAGAGAGAGAGAGAGAGGAGAGTGAAACTCGGTAAGCTCATAAAGTACCTGGAGCGGGAGCTAGAACTGGAGCACCAGCAGCTGCAATTTGAAAATACATCAACAGATTATTAGCAACTCAAGTTAAATCAAATACTAGGATTTCAGTTTAAGTAAAGGAAATGATTTTCACCTTTGCACTGAAGAGGCACACCGGGCATGTTGCAAGCACGAGGCAGAGAAATGGCAAGTGATTGATTAATGGGAATACGGAAAGGCATGCTGCCGCTGGTGATTAGGCAGAGGCAGTCCCGTCCATTGCTCATGAGGGACTTGAGTGAATTGCAGCAATCTGCAGGAGGAGCAGTGCTGTTGACACTGCTATTTGTGAGGAAATTCATGCATGGTGAGAAGGTCGTGATCATTGAAGGTGTACATGGCATAGTAATCTGCCCGGAGACAGGGGAAAGTAATGCGGCTGCAGAGAATGCCAGAGCAAAGATCAAGAAACGGAAGGCCATTGGAAAATGATCGTGTTCGTTTATATGTAAATTAGAAGGAAATGTGAGAATATGTAGATGAAAAGAGAGGTGTTTGTGATTGGATAGAATATGTTGATGATGGGAAGAGAATGAGGGGAATGAATTTATAGATGGAGAGTTTGAATAAGAAATGAGGGGAGAAGGAAAGAAACATGAACTTAAAGTGGTTCTTGTGGCTCAACTACTTTTAACTAATTATTTGGGATGCACTTTCATAAGTTGCCTTTGGCTTATTGGTTTCGTGCAACCTGGTAAGTTGTTAATCATCGAACACCCATTGACCATTTCTCTCGGATAAAAACTGACATGTTTCAGCTTGATGATTGGCTGAGAAGATTATGTAATTCTGAGAACTGTAAATGCAGAAACGTTATAACTACAGAATCTAACTTAAGAGTTTTAGTTAATGCAACATTTAATCTTGCATAGGTTCAGACGATAGCAGTACACATGATTAACAAATTACAACTATGAAGTCTAGTTTTTGGACCGACGGTTCCTAATCAGATTCTTTGTATACAAAATAAATTGCTAAAGAACACAATCCAAATAGATTAAAGTATGAACTTTAAGTCAAACGGCAAGAAGTATTAGGTAACCAACCAGATGTTTTTTATTCTAAGCTATTAATATACAGAGAAACCTTTGCAAAAGACTTGGTAATATTTAGACAAGTACATCCCTGAGACATTTATATGACTTCTTTATGGTAGCATAGCATATCTGTTGTCTTAATATGGCACGTTATGATAGTTTTGATTAAGTAAAACGAGGTTCTTACCTCATAAGACCTTTTTAGTTTACCAAATACTACTTTCTGGCAATTGAAAAATAAAATCCATAATTAATTAAATGAAAGAACTTGTAGTATAAAATCATTCCCCTGTATGAACCCAGTGACACCAAAAACACATAGCTTTGTCTTTATTCACATTTCTTGGCACAAAACTCCAAAGAATTTGAATTCATCAAATGGCGCCAAAAGCAATCAAAGTTGGCATAGTGCTAGTTGTGCTAGCCTTTCTCTGTGCAGTAGCTACGGCTCAATCCGGCTGTATGAGTGTGATCATCAGCATGGCATCGTGCCTCAATTATGTGTCGGGAAGTACCCCTACACCGTCTGCTTCGTGCTGCTCTGCACTTGCTAACGTGGTTCAGACTCAGCCCCGGTGCCTTTGTACCATAGTCAATGGTGGTGGTGGCTCATTGGGCGTGAACATTAACCAAACGCTAGCACTTGGGTTGCCTAGTGCCTGCAAGGTGGAGACTCCGCCAATTAGTAGGTGTAACGGTAAGACTTGAGAACTTATGAAACACTTTTACATTCATTTCTTTTAAGTACGGAGTCAGAATTAATATTTTTAGGGAATTTTTTCAAAAGTTGAATTTTCACGTAAACGAGAAGGGCAATTTTTGGGGTGGAAAAACTTGAATATTTCCATTAAATAACCTAGTAATTAAACATTGAACTCTTGAGAAATTAGCATGTATTTTTTTGGTATGCACATTTTGATATGTATGTGAATTTGATGTAAATTTGTTTAGTTGTTAATGGGCCTACAATGTCTCCTGTGGGTTCTCCAGAGAGTGCACCACCTGAATCCGGA
>NC_026154.1:270681-288963 GCF_000512975.1 Sesamum indicum
GCATCACCTGAATCCGGAGATGGAATTCCTTCTGCTCCAACTACCCCATCTGTAACAGGTAATTAAGATTCACATATTTATGTCATCATTTCCATTTTGTGAAAGTATTTTAGAGGTGAAAGTATCTATTCTATTAAAGGAGTTAATTTTATTTTTCATGCTACACTCAATGTTTTGTTCATTGAAATATACGGATGAATGACAATTTTAAAAAATGAAGTACGTGTCAATCATTCACCTACCCAATATATTGTGCACCTAGCGTGCCATACTGAAAAAACATAAACATTTTTGGAATTCAAGAGCATGTGATTAGTATAATAGGGATGAGTTCAATGCATATTAATATTTTGTAATGATCAAGATTAACATTAGTAACCAAATTTCATATGACTAATATTCAAGGGCTAAGTATGAGTTGAATAATAATAATGTTGAGTTACATGTAAGAACAATGATCATGAAAATCAATTTTTTTAGCATTTGCTGAATTAGGGTTTATGTGTTTAAGGAAAAAACATATATTAGAATTTGTATTATCTAAAAGATTTTGAAAATATGTGCATATTATATTGATAATATGTCTATCTCAGCTTCTCGTTTCTTCGGCTTGTTTGAACGTATTCGTTGGTTTGAATTATTGATGTATTGAATCAGTTTTTCGATTTTAATGTATTGAATGATATAATAAATTGCATACTATAAAAAAAATAACTGAACTAACATTAATTCGACTCGTATTGTTTACACACACAAAATGAGCAGGATCGAAGACAACTCCTTCAAGCGGCACAACCTCAAACAGAAGCACAAAGATGAATGTTCTTGGAGTTTTCACCAATGTGTTCCTCTTCACCACAGTTTCATATGCCTTTGCAGCATTCAACAATGTCCTTTGAGTTCAGTGTGCTCACTAATATGTGTTTGTGTGTGCATCTTAAAGCTCTTTATAAAGTTTTCTAACTGCGTTTGAGATTTATGTTTGGTGAGTGGAGTGTTACTTTCTCAGTGTTTGTCTGCAAAAGTTGGTTCAATACAATAGTTTGTCCTATGTTGTTCACTTTATGATATAAATGGGTAATGTAATAAATGTACTTGAATCTTTTTTTTTTCTTTTTCCTTTCCATTTTCCGGACAAAGGAAGTTGCTGTGTGTGATAAGCAACATTTGTTTGATGCAATAAGAAGTACGAATGATAATTTTACATCAATGGATATTACATACATAAATAAGAAAGTATTACAAAAATAAACTACATTACTTACACCTTTTATAAGACATTTTCTCATGCGTGGAACGTTTAGACTTATAATTATCATATATATCCGGATAAAAGAGCAAAACTTAGGAGTGCTAAAGTAATTCTCAAAAGTTTGGTTTATAGCCTAGGATTATTTTATTTATTTATTTTCATTACTACTCTTTAAATAAAACTAAGACAATAGAGGAAATTAAAAATATATACTAAAAATATGTAATTTTTCCTATTTTCTTAATATAAGAAACAAGAACTTTTAAATGGTCATTTTTGTAGGTGAATATAAATGAAAGTTATCTGTCGCATGCACTTTACAGTGTTTTTCTAGTTTATTATTAAAATGGGAAAGTTAAGAAAACATAATTCTTAAAAAAGCTACCCCATGAACAAGTTGGTAGGCTAGTTTGATTTTCTACCTCAAAAAGTTGTGAGTCATGGACTTTGAACCTCTTTTGTATTAGAAAGGAGAATAATCACTTGCCCACATTTTGATTGAATAAAGAATAAGGTTGCTCACCCACATTACTTGCCATTTCCATCTGTCCTTAAGCTACATTTCTAAATCCAACTACAGACAGTCCCCTCCTCAAAAAAACCTTTGAATATCAAATATATGTCCTAAGACTTCAAGAGTTGGAGAAAGTTGGTAAACCACACACCCCCTACCTCCCCACCTCAGGTCTTCATTTGACTCCTCGCCCCGGTCTCCACTTATATAAACCCCAAAACCATGACCAAGGCTTTCCATCAAACACCAAACCTCTTCCCCATCCCACAAGCATTTCCAAGAAACTGACACTCAATAACTTCATCAATGGCTCATCAAGAAGTTTCAGTGGGCCTAGCTTTGATTCTTGTCAGCATGCTTTGGGCTGGCACCATGGCTCAATCGACTGATTGCACCAATGTCCTCATCAGCATGTCTCCGTGCCTCAACTACATCTCCGGCAACTCCTCCACCCCGTCTTCCGCCTGCTGCACACAGCTTGGCACGGTGGTGAGGTCCCAACCGCAATGCTTGTGTGAGGTGCTCAATGCCGGAGGTTCAAACCTAGGCTTGAACATCAACCAAACTCAGGCTCTAGCCTTGCCTACAGCTTGTAATGTCCAAACTCCCCCTGTCAGCCGATGCAATGGTAAGAACTGATCACAAATTCAAAAAGCTTCAACTTTTTGACATTGAAGAAATCAAATTCTTTTGCCCCTTTCTCTAATCTATTTCTTGCAACTGTAGCTGCTTCTCCATCTGGCTCTCCTGGTTCAACACCAAGTTCTCCTAAAACAGATCCAGGTACAACAATTGTTCTTTCAATTGTTTTCTTTGAATATTGGTTTTCGCGAAGTTACTGACTTTTGGACTGGTTGAATTTTGATGCAGGGAGTGGATCAAAAACTGTTCCATCTTCAGGAAGTGGTTCCTCAGATGCAAACTCCAATAAGTTGGCTGTTTCTATGCTATTCAGCCTTCTTTTCATAGCGTCCTATGTTTCAACGCTCAACATAGCCTGATTCTTCAAATTCAGACATCCTTTTTTTCTTTACGAATTAGACATACTGATATTACTCATGGCATGGATTCTTGTTTCTTTTCTTACTTTTTTCTTTTTTGGTGAGGAAGTGGGTGGGTGGAGGGTCTTTCTATTTTGTGACCTGTTTCTTGGAGTCTTATCAAATTTTGTATCATGGTTGAGGAGATTGTTCTCGGTCTTCTCTTTACAGTAATAAAGATTATTCCTTGTGTACATAAAACGCGTAAAAGAATGCTTTTGCACTTATGAAAGTGTACTAAGAATCTGAGATTAAAATATTAATGGTCTCAAAAGCGACCGCGAACCCAAGAAAGCCATTTTATGCTAAAAGTAGGATGCCAGAAGAATATGAAATTAGAAATAGAAGCAAGAAAGACGACGTCGCCAAGAAATTTTGCTCATAGAACGAACTTTTAGGATTTGGACAAACAGGAGTACGACAGCACATGACGGGGAATGACTACAGGATTGAACAATACAAATTACCTCAATGGTCTGATTTACACCAAAACCTATGCTCTCATCAGTCATACAAAAATGTGAATTCAAGATATCAACCAAGTCTTATGTACACAAATATACATCATCTGTCCTTAAGCCGAAAGTTGGCCCGCATGGCAGTTGAGGGGTTACCAAACAAGTGTGCTAATACATAGCAAGACCCAAGGTGATTATTAGCTTCCATTGTAATTATAATTGATACACATAAATCGGTTTAAGGAACTATAGGAATTGACTTGTGTCGGAGGCTTCACTTAATTGTGTACAAAATTCATCATGGCATAACAACAATCTGAATTCCACGCCTCATATATCGTTCTAGGACTACAGCAGTTGAGACAAAATAAAAAGCTCTAGCTAGAGATCTCATGTTCACTGTAATTAGGAAAACTGGGTGTAAGAAACTAATAAGCATAGTCCAAGAAGCCAAACCATACAAAACTAGATAGCATAAATATCAAGTGCTGATATGTACAATAGCAAGGGAACATTTGCATCTCAGAAAGCATCATAAGCGGCATGTATGTGTATAAACTTAGAAGAGAGAAAGAACTATGGTAATTATGGTCAATACATAACACCCTGCTTCTGTATATTGCACAAGGCTGTATCACAAACAGTCAAGGAAGACTACCCACATTAGGCAAGTTCTCAATATCTCCACTGACTTCCGGCGTCAATAACTGCATCTGCAAGCCAAACATGTCATGGTTTAGTGCAAAGCAAAGAAGGATAAATCCTCCAGCAAAACATTTTCAAGATTACACTAAAGATTTTGTTTGAAAGACCAGATAATAGACATTCCAGTTCTCATTTATTTACAAGGTTCCATAAGAAGAATGCCGAAGGGAAATAAGGATAGAACACCTGGAGCCAAATGGAAAATTTGGTTAAACTTCGTAGGTCTCTCCTTAAGGAAGATGAAAGAACACAACAAACTACTCTCACAAAAAACAGAATCATACTAATACCAACTCCTCAAGAACCAGGGAGAATATCAAAATGAGCAGAATTTATTAAGAATGAGGAATCAAATTCGAAGAATTATGGAAACAACCATTACATATCACAAAAAGGAAGAAACTAATATTCCATCAGTTGTTTGTATAATGTAAACCAGCAGCGAGTGGCATGTTCAATAAAATGAAGTTGACAATTCTCAACATTATTTCTCATGAATCCAAACATAAAAGCAAGATCTCATGGCAACATGCATTACTAGTGAACAGTTTCACTAGTAAATACCACTCCTAGGTCCTGAAGTTAGTGTATGTAATCCAGAAAATACACAAACACATATATATAAAACTAAGTGAGGTCACATCTAGTCAAATCCATAAAGCTTGTTTCGATTTGAGTCTTTTCACGCTTCACATGCCAGACGGTTGACCACTTCATAATACCTAATTTCAAATGAACTTTTACCACAAAGGCCACAACAGTGATGGTTCCCACTTAGAAGTTCAATATTGGAAGACTCCAAAAAGGAGGTTCGAGTAAACAGAAGGAAATTTATGCAGTGACCATAGTAGGCAACGGCTCATGGTGCACCGTGGCGCAAAGGGCCCCTGGAGCCATGGCGCGGCACGCGCCTTTGCTAAGGACGGCGCTAATGCACAAAAATAATTTAAATATTTGTATAATTAGAATTTTTATTGAGAATAATATAAAAAAGTACATTTTATTTCTCATAAATCAGAAATAACATAGAAATCAGATTTTTAGTAAATTTCTGCACTTTTAAAGTAATAATTATAGCATAAATATACTTAATACTCTAGTATTCGAAATTAAATATCATCAAACTATTAATTAGCAATAATAGCATAGTAATTTCAACAATAATAAACAATTAAACCTTACTAATTTACTAGTAATTACTAATTAAAATAGATATTAGAATATACAAGCAGAAAACAGAGAAAGAACAAAAGAGGAAAAAAGACAGAAACCAAGTTGTACAGAGAGAAAACTGAAAAGGAGGTCTGAGATCTGAAAGAAAATGTAAGAAAGGAGAAAGATAAAGCACAGAAAAGCAGCAAATATCACTGATTCTGAAGGAGAAAGCGATAGGCATGCAGCAGCAAAGGGTTTTTATCGTTTTGGACTCTTATTTTTTATGTTTTTCTATTCCTTTTCAAATGGCCCCAGGCCTGGGCTAGCAAAGGCGCACCAGGGCAACAGCTGAAATGGCGCCCAAGTGCACGCCACGGCGTCGCCAGGGATAAGCCCATCGCCACAGCAGAAGAATGGCAATTAGCTTGCGCCTCTCGCCATGGCATGCGCCATTCTGCAACATTAACTATTATGGCAGTGACTTAGTCATAGTTGAGTATAGCCAAAATCACTTGCAATCAGCTGGTCCTTAATGTAGTCCAGCTTCTGGAACCAACTTATCCTTTCTTTCAACCACCATAGAACTTCTGATCTTGTGAAAAACAAAGGATTTAACAAGGTCTGAAGCAACAATGTCAGGTTAATAGACCCTTCCTCCAAATTCTCTGCATTCTGGTGCTTAAGAAACTACAGGTGATGAGTAAATCATGCAGACTACAGTATTTCATCAACCGCATGCTCCCGCAATACTCAAATATATAAAACCAAAATGATTAAACAAAATAGCAATTCTTAACCTATGCTAGGATGATTATACATCCTTCAGTCATAGACTTAACTAAATCTGAGAAATCATTACATCCACAGGCTGACCCAAATCCAAATTTTCAAGATTCATGAATCAAGTTCCATAATTTCTAAGTGAAAAAAAACAGACATTAAAACAATATCATTAATAAGATCTTGTCAAATGTCAATATCGCATAAGTAGTAAGATGCACTTACCTTTGTTGACATTTTGGTGTATGTAATAGCTAAACGGAATTAGCGAAAAGAATGAAACATGAAATAGAAAATTGTCAAATAGAAGAATTAACTTACCCTAACGAGATCGAGATCGCATAAATTCTTCAAGTTTGTCCCACACCTCAAGAGCTGCAGCCCTGTCCTGGTGTCTCTTATTTTTGCTAATCTGGACATTAATTCTAATTATATTAGAAAAAAGTGGAGATGTGATAGAATAATAATCACAGGTAATTAACTGCAATCTTTGGAGATATCACTGATCGAGGTGAGCAAAACATGCTTAGAAGTTACAAACTGACCGAGATTATTTTGACATTCCACTGCTTTACAGTTTTTGCTGATTCCACGCTGTCATCCTCGAACCGCATGTAAAACCCAAGAACTGCAATAAAAGCCAAAGCACGTTTATTCGTTGTAGTAGTTACGCTCCTAAGGAGAAAACTGACAAATACCCATTACATAAAGTCCAACATCAGTGCACTTGCAATATCTTTTGCCAATACAAGTCATAATTTATTAAATCATGCATTATATAACAAAATCAGATGTAGTCATAAATGTTGTTCCAAATAAACCACATCGCTTGTGGGCCACACTGTAACTTTACGCAAAGGACGCCGAATTGGGTCTAATCTTTTTCACTACATCATATGTTATCCCAAAGATTACAGCCATCAAATCTACAAAACTAGTCAAAAAATTCAATACACGTGTCCCCAATGCAGTGATACAGCGACAAATGTGCACTTTTTTACATAACAAATCTACAAATAACTCATTTGACATGTCAAACATAACGAAGCTTCGCTCCGTAGTCCGTACCAACAAAACTTGTTTAAACAGCAGGATTATGACCCCCAAAATCTGACAAAATCAACTCTATACATATGTTCATAAGGTGACTAATTCGCGCTATTATAGTATACATAGTCCAAGATATGCTCAAAAGCAGAGTAATGCACACTACCATATTCGGCAAATGTTATATGTAAGTTATTCAATGTGTCAATCAACATAACATCCATAATGGAACACAGATTCATGCAGCCAATTGATTCCTGCTATAACTCACTCTTATTGAAGATCTCGACATGGTCCTTAAAAGGCCAGTCTTTAAACTGCCACTCCTTTCCAAGCACAAAAACTGCAACCACACGATCCCAATCATCACTTTTAAGTGCAGAGGGCTTGTCTCGAACCTCATACGCTGTCACCACACGATCCCTACTGAACTTCTTCTGCACCGTCACACAATCAGGCTTCCCCCCTTTCACCTGCTTCAACTTCACATCTGTCGGAATAAACACCCCATCCTCCAAAAATTCCTTGACATTATATATCGTGATCAGAGTCGAAAATGCACTTGGTACCAAAATAATAGGCACCCCTTCCCCAATCTTCCGCATCTTCGTCGCCTCCTCACCCACGCCAAAACCCCTACTTTCAATTCTATTCTTTGCCACAATGTTATCTTTCCTCTGTAACGCCTCCATCCTTTGCCTCTCCTCATCTCGCTTTGTGGCTGAAGTCAACACACTGTAAAAATCCCGCTTCTTGAACACCAGCATTGCTTCCCTATCTTTAATTGGCTTCTCCTTCGCCATAATCAGTTCAATCGCTTTATTCCCGCTCTCCAAACCCACGGCATGACTCGCGTCATTCTGTACGTTGCGATCTAAGTTAGTGATTTGAGGATTAATGTTAGGGAAATCTAGGGGAAGAATGGAATCCGAGGATTGGACTTTCCCGGTGAGGTAATCGAGGAGAGGTTTTCGATCAGGGAGAGTGACGGCGGGAATGCGGAGGGCCCGGGCGTTCTGGATGTAATCGGTATGCTTGAGGTGGTGGTTGGTGATGAAGTGGACTAGGGTTTCGAGGGTATAGCGGCGCGTCTGTTGTACATGCTTGGAGCGATAAGCGGTTTCAATGGTGGCGGGGAAGGAGTAATCGGTGCCGAAGCGGAATTCGTCGTTAACTCGGACAATTTTGTCGAGGGAGTTCCGAATGGTGTACTCGCGGAGGAGGGTTAAAGGGTCCATCGGAATCGGAGGCGGAGCGGCCGCCTAGGTGGTGGAGAAGAGGGGACTGAAGGTGTGTGTATTCGAGTGAAAACGCTCCGCTCTATTTTTGTCTTATGTATTTTGAATAATATTGGGGATGGCTAATTAGAGAAGACAACATATGAAATAAATTTTCCTACTATTTAGCATGGCATGGCTCCTTCAAATCCTAGGGTTCTAACTTCTAACAAGAAAAAGAAAAGGAGTTCACATCAATTAATAAAATGTTAATCCTTCTTCATATCTTAGACTTCTTTCAAAACAAGAAAATTGATCATAAATAAAGGATTAAAAAAATAGTTCTTTGGATGAATGTAAATTGCATAAAATATAATTAGTTTACATACTTGTTTTCCTGTCATGCTTTTTGTATTGTAAAGACTAGTTATTGACTGCAGATTTTTGAACGCGTTTCAAAAACTTCTTCGATTCTATTTTGCCCAAATATGATAAATAAGCAATGCCAGGTCTTTGAAGATTTGCGATCTGATCTGCTTGACCAATAGCAACTCAATTGATACAAAATCCGCAAAGCAGCTGTTACAAGAGCTGGCCACTCCGACCAGACTACTCAGAAATCAATTCCCTATGAACGAGCAACCGGATTACCTGTTCAAGAATTCGGAGGAGAAAAACCGAGTGATGAAACAAAGGAGTAACTCTTGTGGTCCAAGAATTCGGACAAGGCGAATCAAAAGAAGATGGCAGCAGAAACATAAAACATAATGTTGCTAGAAGAAATTGTTACAATGTAAAGGAGTAGTACTTCTCCGTTTATGATTTTGTTGCAGTAATGATGTAGCGATGGCTGTTAGTTAAATTTCAATAAAGAAGGGACGGGGACCTCGAAAAACTTCCCCCACCTTCAGGTGTTAAAAAAAAAAAAAAGTAACGCTAGGGCAGCTCTCATCAACATCGTACAACCCATTTAATGCCCAAGCTCTGTTATGTGCAAAGCCAATGCCATCGTATGCTCCTTCTGATACCTAATACAGGTTGTAGAAAAAGAAAAAATAGGTGAGTGGCTCTTACCCACTTGATCATCACATTGAAGGGATCGAAACAAGTTTCGAATGTAAAATGAAAGACTAGCCACCTACACTAACACACATAATATACGATTCCCTCTTACATGTTGCAGCCATAGTGATGTATATTGGTAAAAAATATTAACCTGCAAAGGTAAAAAGTAATTTAACATATATGGGGCACATGTTAAACTAATGCAACCCACCATACAATATAACTCCCAACACTACTATAAATACTAAAAAATATTATTTTTAACCTAACTACTATTCATTGATAGCGACCACTCTTACTAAAAAACTCCCTCGAAAATCGTATTTTTACCTGGAGAGTTATCGTGTCGCGGGTAAGATTCTCAATTTATCCCTTCGTTAAACATCGACCACATCATTAGCGCCTTCTGTGGGAATATTTACCTCAACACTGAGTATGCAAACCAGGTCTCGAGCTCGTGATGCCCACGATTTGGACGTGATTTGCGAAGCTTAGGTGAACGGGGCGGAACAAGACCCACCTCACGAACAGTCACCACTCCATGAGGTAACCCCCCTAACTTATGAGCAAGTACCCCTCAATGGGAAGATCCCCTCGCCACGTCGATAATCTCCGCCCGAGCCTCCAAGGAAAGCACTTCCCCCAAGAAGCTCCTCCCAAGAACCAATGATCCAACTGATGCAAGAAGCTTTGCTAATCCTAATACGCAATATATCTACTCAAGCAGCGGCACAAGTCGTCGCCCAATTTGTAGCGCAACCACCTGCGAACCCGCCTCCTCAAGCCTGAAGTTGCACAGACTCAAGATCAAAATCTCCGTAATCTAGAATCCTCAGCCCCCCCACCACCTAGGGGAGCCAAGGATTCCTACTTACCGTTAGTCATGGCCTCCAAGATGTAGCCCTTTTGCCCCAAACATTCTAGCTGAAACGCTCCCAGCAGGTCTCAAGGTGTCGAACCTATCGGAATATGATGGGACAAGATACCCACAAGAACACTTAGACAAATTTTATGCCAAGATTGATTGGTACGATCTGAGTGACGCCGCTTACTGCAAGGTCTTCCGCACTACGCTCTCGAAACGTGCATTAGCCTAGTTCAACCAACTGCCCGCTGGAACTATTTCTAGCCTCGAGTAGTTGGTTCTGCATTTCTTGCATCACTTTTCCATTAACAAAAATGTTCTAAAAATGGCTGCATTTCTATTCACCATCCGCCAAAGAGAGGGCGAGACTTCGAGAGACTACATGCAAAGATTCGTAGACGCAGTGCATGAGATTTTCCATGTTAATCATGAGTTGTTGGTCAGTATTGTCCAACAAAACCTGCTACCGTGAAGATTCAAGGAGTCCATAGCCGGCAAACGCCCTAGCACTATGTAATATTTACTCGTGGGATCCCAAAAATACATCCGTATTGAGAAATCGAATGAGTTGGATCCTTCCCTTAACAGCAAAAGGACGGGTCAGAAAGAGGAAAATGAGCCGAAAAAGAAAGAGTAACGCAAGCATATACCTCCGGTGGGGTTCGCTCACTATAGCCCCTTAAACGGTCCCAGGGGGGAGATACTAATGGTGGCGGAACAACAAGGGCTAATTAATCAATGGTCGATAAAGATGAAAGATAACCTCAAGAGACTCAAATCCGATAAGTATTATCGTTTTTACCAGGACAGGGGACACACGAAGGAGGAATGCCATCACCTGAAGAATGAGATAGAAAAATTGATCCAGTGGGACACTTGAAGGAATATGTCAACCACTATCCACAAGGATGCCAATTTGACCATAGGCCGAATGTGTCAACTTCTCGTAACGATAATTATCCCACACCAGGAGTTATCCCATGACCTCAAAAAGATCAGCAAGCCACGAAGAAGTAACTCTAAGTTCATATAGCAGGAAAAATTAGTTTTTTGGCTATTCACTTGTAATAGGAGAAAACTCGAGTAGTAGCTCAACATATCCTTCTCCCCTTTTGATTTTCCCTAAAACATTGTATTCTGAATTTTAAGTAATGAAGTTAGTTATTCTTGTCGTAGTCCTAACAAACCAAATGAATTTAGACGTAGATATCCTTGAAGTTTCAACAGGACCCCAGAGGCAAAAATCGTCATTATCATATAGGCAAAAGTCGCTATTCCCCGAGACCCCCTAGACAGAATTTCATTGAGATCCCCGTCGATAATGTCGCCCCCGAAACTTTACGTCCCTTTGAAGTTGGTAAAAGACTGAGACAATATCCCCTTATCAAATTCTTGAGACAATGTCCCCTCATAAAAATGTTGGACTCAAAAAATTTTGTCCCCCCTCCTTCCGAAGTTGGTAAAAACCTAACTTCGGGGCATGAGCAAAAGCATCCCTTGAGACAACATTCGACGAATATAAGTCATAAGAGAACAAAATAACAATTTAATAAGTGTAGTGACTATATTTATGAATATGGAATATTATCGAGTTACTTACCAAAATTTTCAATAGTATGAGTGGTGAAAAAATCACCCCAAGAGGCAACGTTCTTAAAAAAAAAAAAATGCGCCGTTTCACCTTCTCTAAAGTCTTGGGGGGCTCCATCACCACATGTAAGAATTATTTACTGGGAGTCTCATCTCTTGAAGTTGACATCGAATATCTCAAAACAAATGAAAGAATTCAGCGCAAAGAATGAATAAACTCTGAATAACCTCTACTAATAAAGAATGAAACAAATATTCATAAGAAATACTTGATTGTGTAGTGGTTAGAATCATCACTTTCTATCTTTTTAACCTGGGTTCAAAACCCATGGGATGCAACAATAGGCACCTCCTCCAAACGCTTGAGGAGTCGAGCCTAAGGCTTGACGTGGGTGCGAGGGAGCTTCGAGCCCCAAGCACAGCTCAAGGCAACCTGCCTCTAGCCCAGCCAGCCTGGGCCAGCTCGAGGCGCCCCCTTGGGCTTGGATGGGGCACCCCTGCCCTCAGCTGGGCCTGCACGACCGAGCTCGAGGGCGGTCTGCCTTGAGCCCAGCCCATCTGAGCGGACTTTGATTCAACTAGCTGGTTAGTTATAGGGCTGCAAGCGTACTCGCAGACACCCAATGAACTTAAAACAATAAATGACTCCCAACCACCCACTCTCATGTGTTAACTTAATTCAGAGAAGTATTTGAGTAAAAAAGCGATTTAACATATACATGTTAAATAAATGAAACCCACCACACAATATAACTCCCAAAATTACTATAAATATAAAAAATATTATTTTTTTAACCCAACTACTATTCATTGATAGTGACCACTCTTACTAAACAACTCACTCGGAAATTGTGTTCTTACCATTGAGTTATCATGTCACGGGTAAAATTTTCAGTTTTATCCTTTCGTGAAAACCTCGACCACATCACATAGCTTATATGATGTAGGCAACTTTTCTTACATTGCCAACCAAGCATAAACACATTCTCAAGGTTTTAAGTGGCCCCATGAGCAGTCACTCCACGTTACTGGTTGAGCCGGTGGGACAAATAGTAGTAAATTCGTCCTTGTGTTCCTCCATCTGATTGCATCTCTTTGGCACTGAATTTGTGACAAGTTGCCCTCAATTTGCAACCTTTCAAATGCAGCAACAAAGGCCAGTTCCAGACACCATCTTCAATAATTACAGATAATTAGATAAAATAGGTAAACTTGATATGCGTGAACCGTTGAAAACCTCTCCTGTAGAATTCCTACAATGTGCAGCAGGTCTTGCCATTGCTAAATATTCTCTCCTGCGCACACCTGATATTCTATAGCAAGCTGCAGGTGGACTTGTAACTTCAACCTCATTTTCTAGTTTCATGATCCCTGCCGCAAAAACTGTCCGGCATGATGATCGGTTTAGTTTATATTTCCTAATCCAATCTCTCCAAACTGAAGACTTCTTGTTGTCCAAAACGTGCCATAGATGTTTGCATATTAGAGCTCTATATAAGCTCAAAAGGTAGTTCTTTATAAACTTGTTTTGCTATTAAATAAATATTGAGTTAAAATGTTATCATAATACAAATCATTACTCTTGTATAAACTTACCGTCTACATGTAATCTTTTCTTTTCAATTTTTCTTTTTTTTTCTCGATTAAATATACCATCTAACATGACCACATGGCCACTGCAATTAGATTTGTATCTATTTATTTTTGTATATTGCTTCTTACTATCACTACCTTTATTTAACTTTTGTGTGAGAGTTGATTTCATTTGTGATAGAAGATATTCTTATAATATACTTTTTATGTTTGGATCATCCAAATTTGAATGTGAATTTTTTTTAATTTGCATATTGGGGCATTAGTGTTTCATATTATCTTTTTCAAGAGAAATATATAACCTCAGGCATAAATTGTAGTTTTTGAAATACAATTAAAAAAAAAAAAAGAAATACAATACAATACAATAAAACCATAATTCCAATAAAACTTTTCAACAACCTTTTCCAAATCAAGAAATAAATTTAAAACTCAAAGTTGGGGTTTTTTTGCACATACATACCCTCAAACACCAATAATTTGATTTCATCTCCCAAACTTGAGATCATAGCATAGGACTAGTATCTTGCCTCCTAAGAATTCAAAATATACTTGTTAGATAGAATTTTCTCATTATAACAGCAACTTCAAAAATATTTAATAAGTTTTATCAAAAAATGCTGATATCAACAATTACCATGCCCGAAACTCGAGTATTAAGAGGTAAAATTAATTTTATCGTATTTAATATAGGTATTTGTAAAATATTCCACTTTGAATTGGACTAATAATTCAAGATAATATAATATTTACTTTATATGCTGCTGGTCCACTCAATCATATTATACAATAATGGCATTGCAAAATGTAAATGTAAACTTATCCTAAAACTATATAAATTTACTTACAAAATAATGGATTCAGTCATGGTATATGAACTTCTCCAACAAGCATATCGTACCATAATCCAATTGATTTCCAATCGTAGGTTTTTGAAAAAATTACCATTACATTAAAATTTGCCCCAATTAAATACAAGAATCTACGAAGCTACAGAGAAATCAAACCTAAGCATCCACGAAGAAATTAACTTGAGAATCAGTGGACAAGAGGCTGAAAATCACAGCATCTGTTGGCCTTCCCTTCAACAGAAAATACTTCCTCAAAACCCCTTCTCTCATAAACCCCGCCTTCTCCAACACCCGCTGCGACGCCGTGTTCTGCACGGCCACCACCGCCTCCAGCCGCTCCAGTTCCCCCCACTCCACGAACACAGCATTCGCCGCTATTTTCACCGCCCGGGTCGCTATCCCTTTTCCCCAGTAATCCGACGCCACAACATACCCGAGCTCGGCCCGGCATTTGTCCATCCCACGAAAAGGACTGACGGATATTGACCCCACGGCTCGCCCCGAGACGCATATGGCTTTGTGCCATGGGTGGCGAATTACGTTGTCCACGACGTATTCGATGGCGGCTTCTTTGGAAGTGAAGGTGTCCCATGAGCAGAACTCGCTCACCTTTTCGTCGGAGTACCTGTTTTTGAGATTTAGAAGATAATGAGAATAAGTTCGAGAAATGTTCAAAGCTGAGAATTTTCAATTTCAGGTAGTACCATTTCATGAAGTCGTCGGCGTCGGAGATATCCAGTGGCCGGAGAGTGATGTCGCAGTCGGAATATCTTTCCATGGTAAGAGAGAGCTTGAGTTTTGTTTGTATGAATTTTGGCTTCTTTATTTGCTTAAAGCTGTAGTCTTTATAGGAATTTTGGTATTGAATTGGAAATGGTCATCTCCACTTAGAGTCAACAGGAATGAATTTCTTGGTCATGAAGGAAAAGAGATTATTGATCCGTAGTGGACTGCTTTTGCTGAGAAATTACATGGGAAAGTGAGTGCGTGCTCTGTCAAAATCCCCATATACTAGTCGACTAGCCACTTTTGTGGAAGCTCAACATCTTACTGGTCTAGCTAAAAGAACTTGATCTGTCTCTGACATATATTGAAGTCCTGCGATTCATTCCAGTGGTTGCTCGTCCAAGCTTCTGATGAATCTAAAGTATTCAAGAGCTTTGATCCAGGCCCAACCCAGAGGTATTATGGTGTTTCACTGTTCGGGCCAGATTGTGGACAGACCACCTTGTTGAATTGCTAAAAGCATAAAAGGTTGCTCTTCTTGTTTAACAACAGTAATGAAAAGAAGTTTTTTGTCACAAATCCACTATGCTAGCAACTTTCCTGAACTTATGGGATTGCAGTTCTAGTTAAATTTTTATTGAATAAGAGGATCATGTGTATACTGTTGTCTAGATACAAACACGCTACACTCATTGTTTAAGTTAACTTGCTTGCATATAGGTGTTGCAAGATTATCAATCTGATCACTTGAAAGTAATTTACTCTTTTTATTATAAATTATGATGAGTTCAATAATTTTATGTGTTAGAGTACGAAATAAGTCTTTGGACCAGTCAAGACAGGCTGCTGGCTGTCTATGCTGCTAATTATTTCTCACCTATTTAAGGCTGTCTGAACTCACGCATTCTATTTTCTTAGCAGCATTAAATGTCAAATGGACTACTCAAGACTCTCTCCGTCCCTTCCGACCGTCTGATGCCGAGGACTTTCTAGCATGGGCAAGAGATGATAAGGTCACTCATTACCTAAGATGGAAGACAATTACATCGAGAGAAGAAGCCTTAATCTACATCCAGCAAGTAGCCATTCCACACCCTTGGCGCCAATCAATTTGCCTTGATAATCATTCCATCGGATACATCTCCGTTAAGCCGGAGTCCAGCAATGACCGACACCGGGCCCACGTGGGTTACGCCATTGGGAGTGAGTATTGGGGTCAAGGGATTGTCACGGCAGCTCTGAAGATCGCTATCCCCATTGTTTTCGAGAAGTTCCCCTTTTTAGTAAGGTTGGAAGCTTTGGTGGAGGAGGACAATGTAGGGTCTCAGAAGGTGTTAGAAAAGGTTGGCTTTGTAAGGGAGGGATTTTTAAGGAAATATGGCTTCAACAAAGGTGAGATCAGAGACATGTTCATTTACAGTTTCTTGAAAACTGATAAAATTGCATCATGAATATAATAGCTATGGGGATAACGCTAGATGGATTAGTTGCTGCTGTTTTATTACATTACAGATCTTTGTTCCTAGTATCAAACACAACATGCTTTATAGAACAAAGCAAAAAATTCAAATTTCAGCTCCCATTACAGTTTGATTATTAACATTGTTCCAGCTCCATGTCATCAGCTGCTCATCACACTAATCAACATAATAGCACATTCATCTTTATACACTTACACTGCATGCTTAAACATTACAAACCAAACATTGCATATTGAAACAGGTACAAACTATGAACTCAGATCAACCAACAGAACTATGATTGCCCAGAGTACTAAACATCACCACATCTATTGGTTTCCCCTTAAACAACACATAACTCCTCAGAACACCTTCCCTCTGAAATCCAGCCTTCTCCAACACCCTTTGTGACCCTTTATTCGCTACATGCACCACAGCTTGAAGCCTCTGCAAATGAGGCCAATCTTTGAAAATAGTAGAAACCACCATTTTGACTGCTCTTGTGGCAATCCCTTTGCCCCAGTGTTTGTGAGCTAGCACATAACCAAGCTCAGCTCTGCAGCTACCAAAGCCGGAACACGGGTCCACAGTGATCGTCCCAATGACACGATCTCCAATGCAAATTGCTCTCAGCCATGGATGTGGGATCGCTTGGTTCTTGATGTAGTCCACCGCCTGCTCCTTTGAAGTGTAAGTATCCCAAAGGCAAAACTTTGTGACCCTATCATCTGTAGCCCATACCATGAAATCATCCACATCTGGTAGTGCTATAGGCCTTAGAGTTATGTTGAAGGATTCTTGAACCTTTTCTTCTCCTTCTGATTTTGCTGAATTTTCATCCATTTTTTTGCTGTGAGTGAAGTTTACAACTGTTGAAGGATCCTACATAATGAAAATTGGGAAAGTTTGATTAGTTGCATGCTATATCGCACATTATTTTCTTTGTGGAAAGAGATGATTATATAGTGTTGGGATTCTTGGAGACTTGGAGTACAAGAATTCTATCAACTAAAAACTAGCAAGTTGATATTGGGAGAAAGTTCTTGGTTGATGCAGAGGGTATTATAATCCAACTTGGTTGATCAGTCGTATTAAAATATGCATGAATAATTAAATCAATAAATTCATCAATAATATCAATTATCAGGAATTATGAAAATCAACAATCAACCTTTAAAAATAATAACCAGATGACTGAGCGAGTATTTAATTATAATTATAATTACTTTTTCATTTAGAAACAACATTTTACGGGTACATTTATAAATTAAATTACTTGGACAGCCAAGTTCGTGTATTTATAATTTTATAAAAAAATATTTAAATCTAATTTCAAAGTTTGTCCTATTTCTAATTTGGTCTTATTTAAGATGACAATGCATTCAGCTTAAGTGTTGGCCCCCCCACTCAATACTTAAATTTGTCCAAAACAGAGCAACTTTCACTATGGAGAAGACAATCAAGTGTTCAACCTTAATAATTGGTCAGCCAACATACTTAAAGAAGTTGTACCTTTCACCAATTTTAATTAATATTCACATTTTATTAAGATACTTCTTATTTGAAATTTTTATTTTACTATTGAAATAAGACCCTCATCCAAATTGTACCTTTTTTTTTTTTTTTTTGGGAAAGGTAAATTTTATAAATAAAAGGAGGTATAATACAACTAGGCCTGTCAACGAGTCGAGCTCGAGTCGAGCTCGACCATTTTTGTCGAGCTCGAGCTCGACTCAGGATCTTCGAGCTCGAGCTCGAGCTCGACGAGCTGGCCGAGGTCAAGCTCGAGCTCGAGCTCGACAATGTATTCTCGAGCTCGAGCTCAAACGGCGAGCTCGACAGCTCGAATCATTATTATTATTATTATTATTGCTTTAAATCATGAGATCGAATCATAAAATTTTACATAGATATAGTTAATTATGTTCATACCGTCTGATATGATCTAATTGACACAGTCTGAT
>NC_026154.1:289080-289419 GCF_000512975.1 Sesamum indicum
TATGGGTTAATCGAGCCATCAAAATTCAGATCTGACCGTTAGATATGATAAAACTTACAAAAAAATACATTTGGTAAAGTTTTAGATTTATTGGATATACGGATGTTGAGATATCGTACTCGAAACATAAGAGTAATCATTCAAAACGGTGTATCATTGAATCAGGCCATGTGATTTTAAATCATACCGTCGGATATGATCTAATGGGCACAGTCTTGTATATATTTAAATTTCGTATGAATCAGGTGCCCGGATTTTAAGATATCGAACTTATTGATTAAATTTTTTAATCTCATTATATATATAATAAAATAATAATTAGAATTGTTCAACCACCAC
>NC_026154.1:289974-322442 GCF_000512975.1 Sesamum indicum
GGCTCGACTTATCTGCCACCCCTAAATACAACAGTGCTCGTATGATATGTTATCCCTCGATAGGCCAAGGAATATACCATAATCTATAAAGTGCACTAGAGCTTACAGAGTTAGGAAGATTTTTGCTAAGAACCCGTAGTCTGACGTCCTCTATGATTAAGCTAGCTAACGTAGCCGGCGACCTCGAAGTGTGCTCGAACCGTCTCATGTTGCGTTCCCTCCAAATGTGGTAAACGCATGCCCCAAGTAGCGCACGGTATGCCATATTAATAATGTGTTTGCCCCTCTATTTTCTAGAAGCCCATTCAATATCCATCAATCATAGTATGTTAGGTCAAAGAAATCGAATAGTTCGTCTGATAATAGTCAAATAACGTCTACTATACTGACAATGAAAGAACAAATGCGTGTGTGTCTCCAAGTTGTCCTCAGTACATAGGACGCATCCTCCTAAATATGATAATCATTGTTTGTCCACCGTAGCAAGCTTTTCCTGAATAGCGAGCCAGAAAATAAACATGTATCGAGAAATTTTTAGAGGTTTAAAAAATAGTGAATATCAGCCTACTTTATGCTGTAATATTGAGATGTCCATGCCTAGACATAATTGGTGATTCATTTTGGGTGTCTACTAATGATTTAATCCTCCACGTCTTTAGTGGGTCCAAATCAAATTTTCATGGACACGGTGATTCATTAAATTATGATGGACCCTTTAGTGGGTCGGATCTTTTATTACTACACTATTTTTTCTTGCTTTTAGGACTTCTCCTAAGTGTTGATGAGAGGACAACCTTAGCCTTGTCAAGAATATAATGTCTCTTTGCTTTAGAAATGTGGTAGACATGTTCAACTATATTATATCAAATATTGATATTAAAATAATATTTGAGTTCGTGAGAAAACTTGTTTTTAGAATTCTCACTTCAAATAAAACAAAAATATTAATATATTAATCACTATTTTTAGAGATAACGATATACAAATATATCTTATTTTTTTTGTTACAAATACAGTTTATTATATCATTTAGAGCATATAAAATTTGAAAAATTAGTTAAAAACATTTATATATTCGTAAATTATAAATACAAATAATATGAATAATTTGTGTAAATAAATAAGAGGTCAGGAAGTATAGTTATAATTATTTCTCTCTTTTTAAAAAGTATATATATATATATATATATATATGTGTGTGTGTGCGCGCGTGTGTTTGGCCATAAATTAGACAAACTTTGTGATATTATTAGGTTTATCAACAAAAAGCACAGTCCCCCCACCTGGGAATTGATGCAAATCACGTTAATTTACCAAGACAAGAACAAGTTTATAGGATTGCAGCCCAATCCCATTACAATGTTTGTACTAACTAATCCACATTACATTATCATAATCTCCTGTACAATATTTGGAGTTTAGCTAATCCCATAATTAAAGTAAACCCTAATCATACAACAGCTGAGGTAATTAAGAGTTTGTGCAATATTTCAGGTTTCGGCTTTCGTGCAATGTCATCATTCCTAGGTTGCTTTAACAATATTATTATATAGATTTGGTGTTAATTAACTTCAATTATTTCAAATCAAATTGTTACTTTTTTTCATTTTCAATAATTATCAACAAAAAGAACGCACTCAAAATTTATTATGTGTGTAATTATATAAAAACACGTAATAATTTTTTTTTTCAATCACAATTTATATTTACAGAAATCACGCATTGCAAGCAAAAAGTAGGGATTAGTTTATAATGATGTTGACGTTTTTGGGAGTATATGTGGGACTTTTCAAAAGAAATAATTTGTGTGTATGATGTTTAATTTTTTAAAAATAAAAATAATTTATGTAAATTGAACGTAGATTCAAGATTATTAAATATTTGATTATAATATATGATTTGACTTTTATATTACACAGTTTTTTTTTCCCTTTTATACTAGAAAGTTAAAAACTTCTATTTTTAAAAAAAAGAAAATTTGGAACACGAGAATATAAATTAGATTTTTTTTAATTGACTACTTTTTATAAACAACCATTACAAAAAAATATAATATTATTATTAGTTATATATATTTATTGACAAGAATGTGTATTTTGTCATAGTTATTTTGTCCTAAAAAATAAATTGTAAATATTGGTAGGAAGCTGCTTATAATTTTTTATTTACATCAATTTAATTTAATCAATTCAAAAACAGAATTTGTAAAACAAAAATATATCTTTTTATCTTATTTTTAGTAATAATTTGATAACTATTTTTGCAAATAACCCTTCAAAGCATTCTTATAAGTGCTTTTATTTTTTTTTTTGAATTTATTATTTAAAAAAATGGAAACTAAAGCTATTTCTATATATATACTCCAAAATAATTTTTAAAGGAATATATAGATTATTTAAAACAATTGCAGAGGTGGGGTGGGATCACGAACGCACATCACAATTTTGTTCAAAGAGATGAGGTAGGTGGAGAATGAAGATCAAGGGCCCTAGTTTAACTAGGACACCAGTGGACCCCACAGCATAGACCTACGAGTTTACGTTGGTCGAGGAGTCTATATTGACAATGATGGTACTGAGCAGTCCCGTGAACCCACCCCCACCCCACCGGGCCCCACCACTCCCCTAATTTTGGCAAGTTTTGTGGACCCCATTTCTTCACTAGCTCCCATTGGATTACCTCACCCCCTTTCTTTACTTTTAAACATTTTTTTTAAAAAAAAAATTACAGTGGGCATAAATTTTGTTTAATTACAAATATGTTTTAATTATTAAAAAAAATTATTAAAATATTTATAATTTTAAAAATTATATTTAAATAATAAAAAGATTCATAATTATAATAATTTTTGTGATAATTTACCCTTTCTTTTCTCTTACAGCTATGTATAGTAATCTTAGGTCCTAATGACAATAACCTCAATCTAAATTTCTAAAATAATCTAACCGAATAAGAGCATAGGATTACATATCTAAATTTTCATATTCAAATATACTATATATTTGAGGAATTAGGAAAAATATTATTTAATTTTTAATCAATTTTTTTAAAAAATAATTATTTTCTATATTATAAATTACTACAATTTAAAAAAAAAAAACAGTAAATCAAAACTAGTTATCAAGATTAGATAAATTGATGCCAAATGTAAGTTTTGGCACATTTATTCAATACTCTTTATGATTTTACCCATAATTAAAATATTTGTCATAATTTTTTGCTGTAGCAAATTTTCTTATTTTGCTTGTAGAGACAACATCTAATGTTGTGCAGCCGTTGTTAATAATAATTATTATAATTTTTTTATTTTTAACTATGATAATTAACTACAAAAAATTATATTTCTTCGAGTGTCATTTCAAATTAATAATGTATTAAACATAAAATATTTGTCATATTTTAACGAGGATTCTAGAATATTAATCTTTAACTTTGTCCTAGGTAACTGCAAAAACATAGTTCATTATGATAATTGTCTAAAAGATATGTTAAACAACCATATAATCTAAAAGAGAAGAATTATTTAAACTTTTACATGTGATAGAGATAATCGAACCCATTTAATAGGATTCGATCATGATACTTTCTTATTCGATCTCTCCTTAATATTTTATTAAATAATTATATCTAAAAATTAAAACTATGAAACAGAAGAATTATTTAATATTTAGACACGTAAAAAATAAAAGTCCACGAAATAGGCAACTCCATATAAAAGCATAGCAGATCGTTATATTTCTAATAAAATTTGAATGAATAATATTAAAGGAATAATTATTTAACCAATAAATGACAATGATGGTCAAATTTGTTGCAAAAATATTACTAGAAAAACAAGACATGATCCAGATCCCCCATCGGCACGCGCTCACTGAGAGTGAGGAAGAAAGAGAGCAGAAATACCAGAAACAGCAGCAGTAAATATATGGAGAGAATCAGAGCAGGTTCCCTTCTTGCAAAGAAAGTGCGTTGAAGATTTGCCATTTATAGAGAGAAAAAGAAAAGAAAAAAGAAGAAGAAGAAGAAAAGGTAGGTGGGATTGAAGTATCCAAACCACTGATTTTCATGCACACGCTTTCTCCCTCTGTCACATGCACACAAACAATTCCCCGTTTCTTTCTGTAAAAAAATTCCGTGGGCATGCAATTCCAATCAAAGAAAATTCATGGTTGTAGTGGGGGGCAAACAGAAAGTGCACCCACTCACGGTATAGTGTGTGTTTGTGAGAGAGCTTTTTGTTTTTTTCTCGAGTCTTTTAAATTATTTTGTTTTCTCTTCTTCAGGTACTTTTAATCTTATGGGCCTTGTCTGCATGTAAGGTGCTGAATCTTTATGATGAATAGAGACAGTTTTGGGCTCAAATAACAATAATAGTGGGGGTGGGGAGGGCAAATAACACAAGGGAGGGGGAAAGGAAACAAGAAAAAGGAAGTGAAGAAAGAAAATTTAGAAGCTTTGTGTAGTAATCTTTTTTGTTTGGATGTGTGTAGTACTGATGATGACTATTGAGGGTTTGTTCGTATGTCGGTTTTGGGAGGGTAAAGGATTCTACTGAGGGGAAAACTAAGAGAGAATAATTGCGGCAAAATCGGGGAAAAAGCTCTCAAGGTTTCTTTTCTCTCATCTCTTTACCTGTTCTTGGCTTTTTGATGTATCTCTTTCAGAGAGCTGGTGTTGAGTTGTTTTGAGAGTGAAGGTTTGTTGAATTTCATGAAAAGTTTGATCTTTGATTGATTGAACCCTGGATTTGCCCAAGAATCCGTGTATTTTTCTTGGCTTTTTGTTTTTGCTGAGCTTGAAGGTGGTGATTTTTGCTGTTTGCTACAGCCATTGATTTCAGGTATGTGTTGAATGTTTTCAACTTTTTTACATATGAAGCGTGGAAAGTTGAAAGCTTTCATTTTGTTTTTCCATACAGAGAATTGATTTGAAGAAGAAGTTCTTGAGCACCACCTGAAAGAAACAAGCTCTGATGGCAGATTATGGCTCTGTGCAACCCCCTAAAATCAATTATAAACAGCTCAGTTCCTCATTTTTCAGTTCACCTAGGTTATTCACTGGTTTTGTCTCAAAGGGCTGTAATGAAACTGAATCCACTATGAGTAGTCCCACTTCAATTCTTGATACCAAACCATTTTCTGCTCTGAGAAACCCCTTTTGGTCTGATGTGAAAACTCCCAAAACTCCTAAACCAGAATGTAAGAGTCTTTGGGAGAAATTGGATTCAAGAGGGGTTGGTCTTGGCCTTGTAGACGCCCTCATTGATGAGAAGTTTGAGTCCAACTTATCAAAACCTCATAGCAGAATGGTTCTTTTTGGTTCACAGTTGAAGATTCAGGTCCCTCCCCTGCCTCCACCTGTTCTTTCCCCTAATGAATCACCAAAATCTCCTGGTGATTTTGGTATCAAGACTAGGAATTCTCATGTGGGTTCATTCTCACCTGGCTTGTCCACTTCCCCTGTGAAGAAATCCCCATTTGGTTCGTCTAATCATGGTGGTTTGAGTAGCCTTTCTGCTAGTGAAATGGAGCTTTCTGAGGACTACACGTGTGTGATATCCTACGGCCCGAATCCGAGGACTACTCATATATTCGATGATAGCGTTGTTGAGAGCTGCTGTGGTGTTGTCAAGTTCTCTGAATCAAGAAAGGAGAATGTGTTCTTTGCCAATCGGTCGATGAGTTACCCATCTGAGAGTTTCCTCAGTTTTTGCTACTGCTGCAAGAAGAATCTTGGACAAGGGAAAGACATTTACATGTACAGGTTTGTATTTGTTCCAGCTGGATTATGTTTGGCCATTTCCTTCACTAATGTGTATCAAAACTGATGATTGTCTCATCTTGTTTGAGTGCTTCAATGTAAAGATTTGCCTGGAAATTGGTATGTTTCACAAGATTGAGTTGATCCTTAGACATCATTAACATTTAATTGTGTATATCCTGTTTTTTCATTTTCTTGCCTGTACATTGGATGCCATTCTGCTGTTCGTAAGCTCAATTAGATACTTTCACTGATGCTCTTATGTTCCAAAGTAGTAAGCCCTGTCTGTCTTTCAATTGTGTTTAAACCTTACTGTTCTTTCAGGGGTGAAAAAGCATTTTGCAGCAGTGAATGTCGTTACAAGGAGATGATGCTGGAAGAGGAGACGGTGGAGGGGCCGGAAACCTCAGACTCCGACGACATTTATGGTACTTTTCCATGACAACTCTCTCACCGGCTTCATTACACTGATGCCCGTCTCATCGACCTGATCATCGATATTCGCTCGCTGTAAAACTCATACATCAATGCAGATGAATCAAATCAAGATTGTACAATACCCCAATGGTTTGAGTCTGTTTTGGTGTTTTTCTTCAGAGTCTCTGTAGACTGGAATCCAAGATTTTTGGTGTTTGTTTGTTTGTTTTTTTTTTTTTTATTTGAAAGAAGGAGAAATAGTCTAGTTCTTGGCATTGGGAGTTGAGATGATGATCATGATGATGTTGGATTAAGGGCCTGATTGGGTTTGATTGTTTATTTTACTACAGATAATCATCTCATAATTTAACTACATTATGACCTCGATTGAGTTGGATTCTTTCCTTTTTCCTATAATTGTGATGTTGTCATCTTTTTAATTGTTTAATCATGCCTGGTATAGGCTTTGGTAATCCCTTACACCTCGTATCTGGAGATATTAATAAATTTTTATTATTACATTAATACTTTATTAGTTCATTGCCCAGGTTGGTAAACCTCTATTATAGAAGGAATAATTCCTGCAATAATTCAGTAGTAAAATCATTTTCGGGATTTTGTTTTTGTATGTTGGTGGAAGAGGTGGGAATAATTTTATTCTTCTTTTTAAATATATGAGACCCTGAATTATGCTGATGCATGTAATAGATGAGCTACCTTTTTTAAGGATAAAGTTCATTTACACCCTTGAGGTTAGGTTTAATTATATTATTAAAAATTATGAATAAAAATAAATTTTGTATATAAATAATTTGTGCAGAAAAACATTACATATTGGCACATAATGTGCATTGAATTAATCTGATGCGCTGGAAAGTATGTTGGTCCATATATCTGAATCTAGCTCGTCTACAAGTCCTTAGTCCATTGGATTTTGAATGTATTTTTCTCTTCTTCAACAAGACAACTAACAAGAACGCAGCACATCATCTTCAAGGTTACCATGATTTTAATTTGCATGCTATGCCATGAATATATAAAAACACTTTCTTCCCTTTTGTAAAATTACAAATACACCATCCACTGATTGGGTGGTGCCGTAATGTGCCTTAGGGTTGTTTTAATAAGTTTTTTCATATAATGAAGTGTCGATGTAATTTATAATTACGATCTCAAAAGGTGTACTTATATTTTATAAAAGATGAGGGTGTTTGTATAGTTAGATCAAATATTAGGGGGTGTCTTTGCAATTTACCCTTTTTTTTCAATGAAAAAGTTGTATAAGGAATGTGATGGCTGCATTAAAGATTAATTTGTAAGTATTCCCATAAATGACTATATATCTCATGTCTATTTTTAAATAAGAAAAGGGTTGGGTAGAAAATGATACCTGTCAATACTATTACCAATGAATAACTCCAAATTCAGTATTTGGACTACTAAATACTAAAGTTAATTATATGATATGTAAATGAATTTTGGGAAAGAAAATCAAGGTGTGTTTGAAATAACTTCTATTTTTGTGTTAGGAATAAATTGTAAAAAAAATTATGAGTCAAATTAATAAAATTGGGAATGTTTGTAAAAAAAATTAAAGTTAGAATATTTGAAAAAACAACTTAATACTTAATATTTTACTAATAAATTGTAAAATTAATAGTGAGTTGTTTGAAACTTTTGATTAACTTAATTTAATTTAAGTAATCTAAAAAGAGAATGTGTGAAGCAAAAATAGTATTTTCTTGGATATATTTTGAAGATTTGGAGGATGGGATTCGAGTGAGTTATGAGGCTATTGGCTATTCCAAATACTAAATTAATTTAGGGGGTGTAGTTATTAATTGAAAGTTTCAAAAAATTCTGTGGTGCATGTGCACCCTGATGGATATTCTTTAAAGCCTTACCGTGTGATTGGGAAATTGGTACAAAGTGAGGAGACAGCAGCAGAGCAGGGGAGCGTTTGATCCTCTCAATCACTGTCGGCTTACAAAGTTGATGCTAAGAAACTAGTGTTAGACATTGTCCTAATGTCAAAATCTCGAACTGAAGCTCAAAGATACTTCAATCTAATTTCCTTAGTACTAAATTAAGAGGAAACGAGTTTAACCATAGCTTGTGCATGAAGATTGGGCCAGACCTCTTGCTTCTCTTCTTCATTCTCTCTAATTGCGCTCAATACCTCTTGCTGCCTCGGGAAGCTTGTCATTTACCAAATTTGACACCATTTTGATCAATGCAACCAAACCAAATTCTTCCATACTTTTCAGATCCTGACAAGCATTTTCATACAATTTATGGTGTTAGTTGATGAGTGTGAAGTTATTGTCTTCACTTACCATTCTGGAAACACAGTTAGTTGCTCTCACTCTAAGGTTTGTGTGCCCGACCTACAATTGCATCTATGGTATTAATGTCGATGCCTTCTTATTTTTTTTGTACAATTGTATTATCATTACCACTGAACCGACTTAATATTGTTGCAGAACTTTAGAACTAGATTCCATATTATCACGATATGCACTAAATGATGGGAATGAAATTGGTGAAATATTATATCTTGATGCATATAATTGATTAATACTCAAGACTAAAGTCGAGATGTACTTGTGAAGAATAATCTTGTGTTTGGGTTGGGCATATATGGAGCCGATTGAAACCAATCTTGAAGCGGTTGAGGCATGTAGTAATTTTGAGGCAGTTGTGGCACATAATAATACTATGACATTCAACTGAACCAGTAGACATTCGACTAGAACTTTTTCTTTGTCTGTGGGATGTTGTGGGAGCATCATCGGATGGAGAAACAATTTGTTGTGGCTGATGGGTTATGGCTTCTTTGACAATTTGTAACCTGTGTTCGAATCTATCCACCAATTGACTATATCCTTCAATATTTAGTGATATAAATTGACATAATAGCTTCAAGGGCATTTATTTCGTCTGCCTGAAGATTGTAAAAAAAATAATGTACCACTTGCAACATAGGTGCATCTCCAGGTTGGTAAACGCTTTCCACACGTCTATCAGTAAATGATGACACGAAATTTCGTATTATATTATAGTACCATTCCTAATAACCTCATTCTGTTTCACTTCTATTGAAAATGGATGGCCTCTGTTCAATTGTGTTATATCGTATTTGCCATCTAGTGATGTTGCAGGTGTCAATCTATGCCCGTCTGACTTTTTCTAAAGATCTAATGCAGACTCATATCCCGACTCGTCATATTTTTATATACTATTTAAATAAATATATTAATAAAAAAATGCCCTCTCAGTGCTTTCTTCTTCACATACAAATTTCTCATCTTGGGAAGCTTTCAGTATTAGTTGCAACACTTGCAAAACACAAGAAAATAAGAGAAAAAGAACTCGTACATAGAGAACGGGGGAAATTTGGGAGTTGATCTTTTACCAAGTGGTTGAAAGCGTCGGAAGTGGAGTCGAGTAAACTTCCACCAAAGGCCTAAAAAATATCAGAAGCAGCCATGATAGAGGTCTTGCACAGTGCACTTCTTGGATTCTTGATTGCCTTCACCATCACTGAAACCAGTTTGTCCCTACACTCACCAAACATCCCTCCACAAATGAATCTTGAAGCCAATACAAGTTAACTCTATAGATAGATAGATACATACATACAGAGAGAGAGAGAGAGAGAGAGAGAGAGAGAGAGGAATGACAAAACTTACAGAATTGGCAGCAAGAGACCGGAGTGATAGAGGCCTTGATTGCCTTCACAATCACTGAAACCAGTTTGTCCCTACACTCACCAGACATTCCTCCACAAATGAATCTTGAAGCCAATACAAATTAACTCTATAGATGGATAGATACATACATACATACATACACACACACAGTTAGAGAGAGAGAGAGAGAGAGAGAGAGAGAGAGAGAGAGGAATGACAAAACTTACAAAATTGGCAGCAAGAGACCGGAGTGATAGAGCGCAAAACACCTAATATCATTGAGTGATTCACAAACCTTCAACCAGTCTTTAGACTCTAACCCGCCAACAAGACCCTGCAAAAAATTCCAACATCCAACTAAATACAGAAAAGCCAAGGAAAAGAAATATCGAAAAAGTGATTTTTTATCAAAGATTCACAAATGAAGAACAAAGAATTCAAGAAACCCAAAGAAAACCTGAATCTTAACATCCGGGTCTTGTTCGCGTCATTCACAAGAAGTTCAGGCAATTGTTGCTTCTCGTTGTGAGCTGGGATTACGATTTTTGCTTGCTTCTTGGGTCTTTCAGGAGTGACTGGCAATGCTTTGTCAAGAGGCCTCAACGCCATATTTCTTGCAGAACTTCTTCAAGAATTCAAACGTATTCACCTTTAAGAGCACAGAGAGAGTGTTTTTTGTTTTAGGAGAAATGTTTGCTAAGGATTGATATAAGATGATGATGATAGGGTGTAAATGTAATCAAGAAAAAAGGGGAGTGAAAAGATTAAGTAACGGTCATTTGTGAATTTGAATTTTGAAGGGGGAGGACAACGGTCATATCTGAAATGCCCTATCCTCTACGGCTTTGTTTGGTCCGATATGGGCTCTTAATACAGAAGTCGCACAAACGGGAACAGAATCGCGTCAAGAAAACCAAGAACAGGAAATCAATAAAGAAAATCCTGTTTTTTTAAACTTTAATTATCTGCATATTATTTTAGTATAGTATTTAAAGCCAGCTTATCTTTCTCAACTTTAGCCATCAATGATATTAACCTATACATTTTTAACATTGAAATTGCTATGCTCTCTAAATTATAGAGCTAAAATTTTTATTTAATTGTATCATGTGTAAGTCACATGTTAGAAGTGGATCGGTCTCCGGCACAGTTTCAATACAAGCGATTACAGAACACTTAAAATTATTACAGGCTTTCTAAAATGAATTACAAGAAACCTACCGAATAAGAATGAGCATACAAAAGAAATTAGACTGAAGCAATAAAACTACAGTATGAGGAATCACAGATAACTTCAAAGTGATCGGCTCAGAGGCCTAAGACCCAGGGCCTAGAGAGACCGTAGGCCGCAACCCTGCTCACGGTTGCACGGATTTTACCGAGACCACAAAGGTCACCAACCACGAAGGCTGTTTTCAATAATCCACCGAGGATTTGCCACAAAGGCTTTAGAATCAGAAACCACTAAGGTGTTTGCCACAAAGGCTTTAGAACTTTCAAGGAGGAAGAAGAAGAAGGGGGTAGAGAAATCTGTCCGTTAACCATGAACCAGCAAGTACAGGCCATATATGGAGGCCTGTACAGAGGCCTAAGACCCAGGGCCTAGAGAGGCCGTAGGCCGCAACCCTGCTCACGGTTGCACGGATTTTACCGAGACCACAAAGGTCACCAACCACGAAGGCTGTTTTCAATAATCCACCGAGGATTTGCCACAAAGGCTTTAGAATCAGAAACCACTAAGGTGTTTGCCACAAAGGCTATAGAACTTTCAAGGAGGAAGAAGAAGAAGGGAGTAGAGAAATCTGTCCGTTAACCATGAACCAGCAAGTACAGGCCATATATGGAGGCAAGCACTTAATGGCTCATTTACAGCCATTGTCTAGAGAATAGGAGTTACAGAAGACGAAGAACAGGGTGAGAAACCCAAAGGGTCGAAGAAGGGGAGGGGATAGAGCAGACGGCGGAATTAGGGTTAAGACAAGGGAATGAGGTTATTTAAATGAGAGCAGCCGGGTCAAACCTTAGAGTGGACCGGGTCGGTGAATTAGAGGGTTTGGGCTTTGGTTTAATCCGGCCATCCAGTGAGCAAGGCCCAATCATATTGGTTTGGGCCATTTTCATTTTTACATCACATATAATTTTTCGGTCAAATTAGACCAAAAAAGAATGAAAATTGACAAAATTTTAAAATTATACGAGTAATTATAAAAGTCAATTCGTACAAGAGCAAAAATACCATATTCCTTTGATAATCAAGAATATCTTATTTTATGATTCTTTATTTTAATAGAAATGAATAACAAAATCCATATATTAACTAGTATTTTAAAAGAAATAAAAAATAGAATCCAAAAAGTCTTTACTTGTGAGTCTTCATGCATGGTCAAAGTATTAATTTATATGAAAATGAATTATCAGAATTAAATTGCAGATTATTGAAAGGATGAAGGTATCAAATTTTTAGCCTCCTACTCAACATGTTATTATCACAAAATCTTAGATCCCTTTTCCCCTTTTGTTTTCTTTCTTATTGCATAAAAAAATTAAAAATAATCCTTGAATTTAAGTAGAACAAAAATATTGATTTAACAGAGTAAAATTACTATTAAAATAGACAAATATCTGTGCACAACACATAAATTTTTTATTCAAACACATAAAAAACATAGACAATCCAATGAATTTGCAAAATATTATAATAACAATTACATAAAATTAAATTCATGTTGTAGACATTGATATTAATGGAATAAATATATTCATAATATATATCTTCGCTCTATCTATATTAAATATGGTAGAATTTAAAAATTCAACATATAAGTTCTATTTATCATTTTATTGTTGTGTCTATCAAATATTAAGATATTTTAAAATCTTAATTCATTAATTAGACTGTGGACTGAAATTAAAATTGCATGTATAAAAAATCATAAAAGATAATAGGCGCAATCCATGAATACCTGACTCGTAAGAAAAATGAATTGATATTATAGTCATATTATAAAAATTACATACATCATTGACCCATAAACCTAAAGTAGTCAGCATGCATGCTTCCCTTCCACTATAAATTGGCATAGGCCCTGTTCAAATTTCTGCACCAACAAAACTCATAATTAGAACCAAGATGTCTCGTGTGTGCTCCATTTTCTTGTTTCTTGGACTCTTGGTTCTTACACTATCCCCATCTTTAACTCTTAGTATTGAGGAAGATTCGACAAGTGAAAATGACCGAATCCTAGAAGACGATACGGACAAGTTGGCTGTTGATGATTCATTGAAGCGCCATCACCACCGCGCTCCTCCTCCTCACCACCACCACCGCGCTCCTCCTCCCCACCACCACCACCATGCTCCTCCTCCCCACCATCACCACCATGCTCCTCCTCCCCACCATCACCACTTCGCTCTTCCTCCCCGCCATCACGCTCGTCCTCCCATTCGTCACCGCCGCGCTCCTCCTCCCACCCGTCGCCGCCGCGCTCCTCCTCCCCATCATGACAACTACTAAAGCATATAATTAGTTGCTTGGAGAATATAATAAGACCTTGTTTGGTTTTTTTTGTGATTGGTTCTCCAGTGATATCATGTTTTCTCATGAAAAATGATTAATACTAGCAATTGATGACTTGTTCTTGATGTGGTACTATTGGTGGCATTTTGTTTTTCATCTTTATTTTGTTCTGTGAAACTTGCTAAGAAATTACTCTCTGTTAGGAAATGGATCGGGTTAAGATGGATAACAGGTGGAATATGAAGGCGATAAAAGACACACGAATTTGTTAACCCAGTTTGGATATAAATCCTACGTCTGGGGGCAATACCAAGCCAGGAGAAAACACTCAAAGAGGAGGAAAATTGAGGAGTACAACACACACACACTTGTATGCAAGTCTTCACCACACGTGAAAGACAACACTCACCCTCGTCTCAACTCTTTCTTTTCTCTCTACTCTATTCTACTTTGCTCTATTAAACAATGCTAATAAGAGTAGTATATATATAGCTATGACTTATCATTTTTCCAACTCAACTTGGGATTTCTAAGTTGAATCGGGTTATCCTTCTCCAACTCAACTTTGAATCGGGTTATCCTTCTCCAACTCAACTTGGGATTTCTAAGTTGAATCAGGTTATCTTTTTCTTTTTCAAATCAATCTTCACAACTTAACACTCTCTTGCTAAATTTATTTAAAGGATAGTATAAATATACATCTTATAAGATATTTTTAAAATTTATAAAATGTTAAATGTTATATTAAAGATAAAATTTTAGACTATTTGAATAAAATAAGATCATATTTTTCAATACAAGTAAATAATTCAAAACTTTAGAAAATTAATATTTGGTAAAAGATAACCAATTTTAGTAAAAAATTGTTTTGCTATTTTTATTCGCTACACTTAAGATTTCTTAATCTATATATAATAAGACAGAAATATTAAAATACCCACTTAAACGGAATGTTTTATCAAATGTGATTCGGGTCAAAATCTGCGCGACTTTTTTGGTCGGATGAACTGGTCCTCCAAGCGTCTTGAGGTCACTACCTCTTCCAGACTAGTGTTTGTGCCATGAGAAAAGAGAAGCAGATCGTTAGACTTATTGGGGCGGCCTCCAACTAAGACCCTCCGATACTTAAGTCAGTATTTGGTCTCCGGTACTTAAGTCAGTATTTGGTTTCGAGGTCGTGAAAGCAGGTCGCTAGCGAACTGATGAGCGTGAGCGATCAAAAAGTAAAAGCGGTAAAAAGGGCATACCATAAATGTACTGACTATGAAGTATTTATTGTGTAAGACTGAGGGTCTTGTTGGTTCAATAAGCGCCTTCCGCGTGTCTCGGGTTGTCAGGATCGAGTCGGGCGAACCGACTCGGTTGAAAATACGCGGATCGTTCAGGTAAAATCATAATTTTGGGATTTTCTAGAGACAAATTAGTCTTTTTCAGACAAAATTAGGGTTTTCCCCATCAAAATGTAGACAGTTTCAATGAACTTTATTGCCACCTATAATTTGATATATTTCTAAAATAAATATATAAACTATCGGAAGAATTAATACTATAACACCCTAAAAATAAACTTTCAAATAAAAAAAAACCCACCAAGATAGCTTTTTAAACAATAAAAAAAAAAAAAAAAACTTCAGCTAGTGATCATCTTCCAGCATGCATGTTAGAAGAAGATTCTCCAAACCTGTTTGATGCTGAGGATGATGGTCGGTCGACGTCAGGCTGTTAATAAAATACATAGAATCAGTCTTAACAATAAGATTATGAATGTGAAGGTCTTTTGCAAGGTATAAAGCGAACCAAAGTGCAAACATTTCTGCTCTATTATTAGTAGTGAATCCTGCCCAACATGTGTAACTCACAATAAAATCAGCCTCCCGCCCCGGATCGACTTAGATTTCTAATTATAATTTCTTTAAACTATATTTATTTATTTGTAGTGAAACTTTCATAAACTTCAAGTTTTGAACTTTGAGATATTTTTGTTCATCAGATCATTCTACTAAATAATTAAAATTATCACTACCAATACACTATTTTCAGAATATTCAAATAAATATTATTTTTTTAAAATTTTAATATTATAAATGAGGGATCATTGTTGATAAAATTTTCAAATTGGAAATATTATAATTTTTGTCTTGTAACTTAAGGGGAGTGGCATTTTTTGGTTCAGTATAAATTGATTTTCGTAATTTAGTCTCGTAACTTTTTAATTTTTTCAATTTTAGCCATTTTCTGCCAATTTGATTGAAAAATTATATGTAATTTGCACATAGCTTAGTTAAATTATAATTTTAGTACTGTAAATGAATTCGTGCATTACAAGAAATGCCAACTCGCCTAAGTTACACGATTGAAATTGTTAGGCTCTCTAAATCATAGAGCTAAAATTTTTATTTAATTGTATCATATATAAGTCACATATAATTTTGCAGTCAAATTAGACTGAAAAATGATGAAAATTGACAAAATTTTAGAGTTATAGGAGTAATTACAAAAGTCAATTCGTACAAGAGCAAAATTACCACATTCCTTTGATAATCAAGAATATCTTATTTTATGATTCTTTATTTTAAAAGAAATGAATAACAAAATCCATATATTAACTAGTATTTTAAAAGAAATAAAAAATACAATCCAAAAATTCTTTACTTGTGAGTCTTCATGCATGGTCAAAGTATTAATTTATATGAAAATGAATTATCATAATTACATTGCAGATTATTGAAAGGATGAAGGTATCAAATTTTTAGCCTCCTACTCAACATGTTATTATCACAAAATCTTAGATCCCTTTTCCCCTTTTGTTTTCTTTCTTATTGCATAAAAAAATTAAAAATACTCCATGAATCTAAGTAGAACAAAAATATTAATTTAACAGAGTAAATTACTATTAAAATAGACAAATATCTGTGCACAACACATAATTTTTTTATTCAAACGCATAAAAAACATAGACAATCCAATGGATTTGCAAAATATATTGTAGACATTGATATTAATTGAATAAATATATTCATAATATATATCTTCGGCTCTTCGTTCTATCTATATTAAATATGATAGAATTTAAAAATTCAACATATAAGTTTTATTTATCATTTTATTGTTGTGTCTATCAAATATTAAGATATTTTAAAATCTTAATTCATTAATTAGACTGTGGACTGAAATTAAAATTGCATGTATAAAAAATCATAAAACATAATAGGCGCTTTCCATGAATACCTGACTCATAAGAAAAATGAATTGATATTATAGTCATATTATAAAAATTACATACATCATTGACCCATAAACCTAAAGTAGTCAGCATGCATGCTTCCCTTCCACTATAAATTGGCATAGGCCCTGTTCAAATTTCTGCACCAACAAAACTCATAATTAGAACCAAGATGTCTCGTGTGTGCTCCATTTTCTTGTTTCTTGGACTCTTGGTTCTTACACTATCCCCATCTTTAACTCTTAGTATTGAGGAAGATTCGACAAGTGAAAATGACCGAATCCTAGAAGAAGACACGGACAAGTTGGCTGTTGATGATTCATTGAAGCGCCATCACCCCCGCGCTCCTCCTCCCCACCACCACCACCGCGCTCCTCCTCCCCACCACCACCACCATGCTCCTCCTCCCCACCATCACCACCATGCTCCACCTCCCCACCATCACCACTTCGCTCTTCCTCCCCGCCATCACGCTCGTCCTCCCACTCGTCACCGCCGCGCTCCTCTCCTCCCATTCGTCACCGCCGCGCTCCTCCTCCCACCCGTCGCCGCCGCGCTCCTCCTCCCACCCATCGCCGCCGCGCTCCTCCTCCCCATCATCACAACTACTAAAGCATATAATTAGTTTCTTGGAGAATATAATAAGACCTTGTTTTGCTTTATTGTGATTGGTTCTCCAGTGATATCATGTTTTCTCATGAAAAATAATTAATATTAGCAATTGATGACTTGTTCTTGATGTGGTATTATTGGTCGCACTTTATCTTTTATCTTTATTTTGTTCAATAAAATTTACTAAGAAGCTACCGTCTCCCTAAATTTATTTAAAGGATATTATAAATTTTTATACATCTTATAAGATATTTTTAAAATTTATAAAACGTTAAATATTATAATAAAACGAAGATTTTTAGACTGTATAAATAAAATAAGATCATATTTTTAATTACAGACTAAACAATTCAAAATTTTCGAAAATTCTTAACCAATTTTAGTCAGAAATTATTTTGCTATTTTTATTGGCTACACTTAAGATTTCTTAATGTTGCAAAAATTCCATTACTCCCTTAATTAATCCAAATCGATGAAAGTAGTTGGAGCAGAGATAAAGATTTCATAATATAATAATAAATATATCTCTTGTTTAAATCCTTGAGGAAGAATTATTCTAACACCTAAACATAAACTTTGAATTAAATATAAAAACAATTCGTCATGATAGTTTTAAGTTCCAGAAATTAAATAAAGAAAAACCTCAAAGTTCAACAAATTTGGGTATATATAAATAAATGTGTTAAAAAAATATTTTTTAATTAAGTATTAATACATAAAAGAATTTATAATAAAAAAGACCAAGTTTTATTTTGACGGAATGAATTTTTGAATTTAAGAATTAATAATTCCTTTTTCTAAAGGGGAATATAATCTACATAGTAGTAATAACTTGTACTGCAATATATTATAAAAGATTTAATTTAATTTAATATATATAAAATAGTGCATAACATGAATTCTACGTTGGTACCAATATATATAATGATTACGTAAATTTAAAAAGGAATGTATAATTCAATTGGTTTAAATTATTCAATATTACATTTAAACAAAGATAGTCAAAATGTTAATTTGGTTAATCGCACTAAATGAAAATTTGGTCAAAGCTGTATTAGTTAATACCAAACTCAATTTTCTTAATCAAATTTGCAGGTTATTCAAAGGATGAAGCCATGAAGGTATCAAACTTTAGTTTTGCCCTCCTATTCAACATACACCTCAAAATTTTATATCCCTTACCCCTCTTTATTTTCTCTCCCTACTACATAATTTATTGAATCAAAATGTTAAAAGTAATATAATATAATTAATGATTAGAAGTCGAGCAAATATTTTAATGAATTAAAAAAAATATAATTTTTTCCTACATTTAATTATCATGTTAGAAAAAAAAAATTGTGCCGAATACAATAACCACGATTCCGCAACGGCCATTAGCTGTTGTTTCTGCAATCATGGCTAATATATATTTTGGCCATACCTAAAAATCTTGACCAAATTATTGACTAATCGTGTTAAAAATTTTATCGTGGTTAATAGTATTGATTTATTGTATTTTTTAAGTTGTAGTCATTTATAATATTGTCAAAAATTAATTTTTTTGTAATGAAAGAAAATAAATATTCAAGTAAGCAATAATAACTTTGTATTTTTAAATAATAATAATAAAACTTTCCTAATACGAACTCAAAAAAAGTTATAAGAAAAGTAATATGCACTCTTTTGTTATTAATGGCAGCGACATTTTAGCCAAACTCCATTCCCGAAATTACCCTCCCAAAATCCTATTCTGCCATTTCTCTGCTTATCTCAGCCAGTTCCTCGGAAACCGCCGTCCCCCGAGGCTCCAGACGTAAACCGCCACGGATTCCGACATGTCCGTCTCCGTCTCAATTCATCCCCCCTCTCTCCGGCGCGATTCAGATTCCGAACCTTTGATAGATTCCAGATACCGTGAGTCATTTTTACACATAGTATCGGCTTTTTCTTTTTTGGTGAGTTTCGGGTGTCAATGAGGTTAAAAAAGTTAAAAAATTTTTGATGATAGGTGAGTACCATATGTATTTTATTACATAATGTGGGTTTTTTAGTTTGGTTGGTTTTTGTGGAATTTAATTGGGGTTTTCGAAGTGTGTGATGGATTTTAGGTCTTGGCTAGGCTTTGTTTACAATGTAAGTAATTATTTTCAGAATTGCTAATATATAACTGTTAACTTTTTCCTTGTTTTACTTCTCCTTAATTTGGTATGTATTGCCTTAATTTAATTCAAGTCCATTTAGCATGGTAAGTTCTTGCCAATACTAATGTAGGTGATAAATTTGATCTGTTGATAGTTGGGATAAAGTCATAAGAACCAGAAATAGGTTCTGAGAAGACATGTGGGCTCATTCAAACATAAGACTGTATGTACTGTGCGAAGGGAGAAAATCAAGTGGCTACTGCATTCTTTTCTTCCATACTTCTTTTGCTGATAATAAATTGGCATTTCTGCTATATTTGTGTTAAAAGATTCATATTCTTCACTTACACACTAGAAACTGATAAAAACGAATGCACTTAAGCATGGAGATGACCTTTTTAATTTCTTAGGCTGTCCTTGGAAATTGCAATAATATGATATGAAACCCCAAAACTTCTAAGACGCTTTACTCTTAGAAATAACACTTCTTACTTTTCTCTTTTCATGTTATTGCTGGTGATTCTAAGTGTTGAAAGAGATCCGATGTTGAAATTCTTCAAAAGCTAATGTATTCAGATTTCATTTTTTTGCTTGCATTCTCTAGAAACCATGATTTTGCACAATGTATGACAGCTTTTTGATGAGGGTTCGGCTTGCAGAGTATATGTATCACTCTTTGCAAAAATCTCTCTTCTTCTCCTTCCCAATCCCTTCTCTTTGTTACACATTTCTATTGTCCATCATGCTGCAGGGAAAGGGGATGGGCCGACAACCACTGTGGATGAAGATACTGCCTTCTCCAATAAAACTACCTTGCGCAAGAAAAGATATTCTATCAACTCCATGAGATGCTTTGGAGTGGAATTAACTCCAGATAGCATTGCTGTTGCTATGGTATACTTTGTTCAGGGTGTTCTGGGCCTTTCTAGACTTGCAGTCAGTTTCTACTTGAAAGATGATCTTCATCTGGACCCTGCAGAGGTAATAATAAGTAATGAATTAGGTCAATGGGATGTGAACGTACTACCTGTAAAAAATAATCAGTTATTTTTCCAAGAAGTTATATCAGGATGTGTCTCTTATCTAAAGGAGAAAGAGAGAGAGATATTGATTAATGTTAGCTTAATAAGCTCGCATTTTTTCATAAGTTGGATAAATTTGTGTGTATGACCTTGTATCATGAGACGATGACTCTGGAATGAAAAATGTTGGCTAATTTTTCAGCCAAATATCGGTTCTACGCATTTCATCTGCACGTGGAATTAGTATCCAAGAGTTGAGAAATATGCTGCAATTCCATTTACTAACTATATTGTTTGGAAGATTTTACAGTTATGAGTGTTTTGAGTAACTAACGATACCCTTTATAGCCCAATTACATTATATCTTAGATGCCATCTTGGCCAAGTTTATTCAATATCTAATACATCAAGTAGCTTCTTATTTTTGACAGTATTACAGACTGATGATTCAAGTATATGATTACTTTAGTTAATTCACTATAGTCAGTATATGATTACTTTATTACATTCACTAGTCAGTACATCGCTTTAGTTAATTCACTAGTCATTATTGGACCTTCTCTCTATGCTTTCAACAAGGAACTCAGGTTTGCATCTTTTGTGGAAAACATTAAAATTAATCACTTACAATTTTTCATGGTTGACTAGACAGCTGTCATATCTGGTTTCTCATCATTACCTTGGCTTGTCAAACCTCTGTACGGGTTCATCAGGTGCATATCAACTCACCCTGATTATCTATTTTATCCTTGTTTTTAGGTTAAAATTTTCCTAATGTAACTATCAATGTTTTGTTACAGTGATTCCTTCCCACTTTTTGGCTATAGAAGAAGGTCATATTTGGTACTGTCAGGACTTCTAGGAGCTTTCTCATGGAGTTTGATGGCTACCTTTGTTGACAGCAAATATGGTGTTGCATTCTGCATACTTCTTGGTTCTCTTTCTGTAGCATTTTCAGATGTTGTAAGTACTTAGTACTTTGGTCTCTCAAGATATGTGTAATGTAGTGTTATCATACTTGTGCACATGCTTTCTCGAGTTCCAAAGCTGTTGGTGATAAATGCATGTCTCTATAAGTCAATATGTTGTTTTGAGCTGAATATAGACTTCTTGTGTCATATCGTTTGCACTTTTCAATGATAGTGAAAGTTGTAAATAGCCTGTCCTTTTATAGCTACTTTTTTGGTTCAATGACATTAAGCTCATTTTCTCGCTTTCTAGAACCTGAAGATATCTCTATCAAGTGGACCTAGTTTTCTGTCATCATTCTTAGATTTTTGTTGTGGGAATTGCAACAATTTATCTCTCAAGGTTTCTAGTTTGATTTGCCACTGTATTTCTTATATCACATTTTAGTTCCAATCACTTTCCAGATTTATGCTAGCAACGACAATGCTTTATTTCACTCAAACTAAAACGTATTTCTGCTGAATTAAGTTGTGTTCAGAATAAGCCAGGTATAAGTACTTACAGGGCTAGAACAGATGTAAATCAAACTTGTGTGCATAGTGTTTTCAGTGAATAATTTGACTGCATACAAAGGTGTTGTCTTACAACCCAAATTGGAAGAGGGTGACTATTTCCTTCAAGTGAGGAGTTTCGTGGCTTCCTGTGGAAGCAACTTGGGCCTGTCATTTTGGGAAGTTGTTCACAAAGTGTTATTTCATGTGGCCTAAGTCTTCCTTGCATCACTTTTCAATGACCCTGGGTTTTAGGTATCTTGGAAGGAGAAGGGGTTGACCTATATAAGTCGAACAACTTGTTGCTGTCACGATCAGGGTGCGAAAGAATACTGCTGTCTGCAAGTGGTTCATTTCATTGTGCTTGAGTTTGTTATGAAATTCAAATTCGATTAACTGGCCACTTTGCCCTTCCAAAGTGGAATTTTCGACAGCCAAATGGACCATAATGTTTGCCAACAAATTGAATTAACCTAACTTTCAGACTAATCTGGCAAAAGTTATGGAGTGCATGCATTGGCTGCCCGAATCATTTGTGGGGCTTATTGAAATCATTTGATACTTTACGCCCATGATAGTTCATCTGCATATGCAATTTATTTTCAGATCTCTATACCCACTTATGACCTCAATAGAGTTTTAAAGTCATTTTGCTGCGTGGATTTGTAGTTCGTCTCTCAGTTATTTAATTTCTCCACCTGCTAGTCTATTGATAAAACACTGTACAGGTTGTGGACTCTATGGTTGTAGAGAGGGCTCGCGGCGAATCACAAAGCATGTCAGGATCTCTTCAGTCCTTATGCTGGGGTTCCTCTGCTTTTGGGGGTATTGTCAGTTCCTACTTCAGTGGATCCTTGGTGGGTGCCTATGGTGTCAGGTTCGGCAGATATTCTATCTTTTTCATTTCTAGCATTTCTGGTCAATCCCGACTTATGCATGAATTTCCAAAAAATACTTGCAGGTTTGTCTTTGGACTAACAGCTTTGCTTCCCTTAATAACATCTGCAGTAGCAGTTCTAGTAAAAGAGCAGTCAGTGCTCGGCCCTGCAAGGGGACAGAATATTTTGTTGGACAGTACTGACTTTCTAGCAAGCTCAGAGAGTAGCATGGCTCAATTGTGGGATGCTGTAAAGCAGCCGAATGTATTTCTTCCTACCTTATTTATTTTCCTATGGCAATCAACACCGCACTCTGATTCTGCCATGTTTTATTTCACGTACGTTGCTTCCTGATGTTCGAGTCCTTGATATGTATTATAATTTCCTTTTGTCTTCTTGGTGATGTCTATTGAGATTTCTTTGTTTCCAGTACAAATAAACTTGGGTTTACCCCAGAGTTTCTAGGACGTGTGAAGCTAGTCACTTCTGTTGCATCACTGGTTGGTGTTGGAATTTATAATGGTTTCTTGAAAAGTGTTCGTTTGAGGAAGATATTTCTGGTGACTACCGTTACTGGTTCAGCTCTTGGGATGACTCAAGTAAGATTTCATTCCCCCTTAATTCAAGGCCATTTTGGATGATTTGCATCTTCCAGTATGTATTTTTTTGATTTCTATGCTATCTTTTAGGTTTTGCTAGTCACTGGATTGAACCGGCAGTTTGGTATAAGCGATGAGTGGTTTGCGATCGGTGACTCAATGATACTAACAGTTCTTGGACAGGTATTTCTTTGCCCATCATAATAACAATTATAGCTTGTGTATGTCTTTCCTGAAAGATGAATGACAAATTTCTGTTTCAGGTGTCATTCATGCCTGTTCTTGTATTAGCAGCAAAAATATGCCCGGAGGGCATGGAGGCGACTCTTTTTGCAACCCTGATGTCCGTATCAAATGGTGGGAGTGTCCTCGGGGGTTTGATGGGAGCTGGACTAACTCAGCTCTTTGGTGTGACAAAGGACAGATTTGACAATTTAACCCCTCTCATAATACTTTGCAATCTCAGCTCATTGCTACCTTTACCACTGCTGGGCCTCCTTCCTGAAGATATAGCTGATGCAGACTCTAAAGAGAGCAGCGACATTGAAATGAAATCCAACTGAACCTGGAATTTCTACTATAAGAAAATGACTGACTAGCTACGAAAAAAATTAATGCTAAAATCAGCATCGAGCTAACTAGTAAGTAAAATTCTTACTAAACTCGTTGACAATCTACATTAGCAATGAATTCAACTATTTTGCAATGAATATATGTCGTTGCTATTAGCGTTATTTCTTGTAGCGTCCAGAGTTGGGTGGATTTTGAACGCATGGTTAGCTAGCTTTAGGAATAATCACTGATAGAGAAATAGTTGTATATATGAGAAAATGGTGATTTAGAATTGCGATGTTTAATCAGTTAGTCCTGATTGTTGGGCAGTCTCCTGATTATCATAAACCATGTCGGGAAACAGCACATTTCTCCAGTTGTATTCTATGTAAAAATTTCTCTTCAAATTCAGGTACCCTTTGGATTCAGTTGCTTGTCTGAGTACTTAGTTCCCTGTATTGTACAATTTTATACTAGTAATTGTCTGAGAAAACCACTCATGCATCACACAATAAATGATCAGTCCATATACGTAATATTTCCTTGGTAGGCCTAACGTGTTAATAACATGCAAATGCAAATGATCCATACTGCCTAATGTTTCAATGTTTAGACATGGTTTTTTACTACACGAGTTTCATTCGCTTGCAAGAAACGGCGCCTCTTCTTATGTTAGTGCGCTAGAATCTGAGGCATAAGTGATGTCCAGGATTCTGTCATTTTCGGGCAGCCAGAAACAGAAATCAGATTGTGAAAACAAGTTGAGCCCAGAATGTGAAATAGGGGATAGGGACAGTGTGGGTGCTTGTTGGGAACCTTTCATGTGGGAAACTGATTGGGAATCACATGGGTGTGTTTGTGTGTAGTCACATCTGATCCAATTTTCAACAACAAAATTAGGACATTAACAACCAGACCAGCTTTTGGGGTTTGGCACTGCAGCCCGTAAAGATGAAAAGAGTTGGTTGATATGTTCCAACTTGGTGCCCTACAAATCTATCCCCAAACCAACACTCTTGCATTATTTTAAAGACTGATGGCTCAATCATAGGCATCCACATGATGTTTTTTTCTGCACAAGTTCCCATGTATTCAATGCTTCTTTCATGCTATAGCATAATGCAAGATCTACATACATCTGCTTCATGAATGACTCTTAGTCGTAATTTTCTTTTCTTAACTCGGAAAAATTGCTGAAAGATCAACCAACACAACAATTTTCTTTAGACATGATCGTAAGAGTTTTCGTCCTTATCAAATATTTGATCTATTGTTGAGAATTTTCAAAAGAATTAAATTTATTTTCAGCAGATTTATAAACGAGTTTTCAAAATACAAAGGCTGTTATTGAATTTTATATGAAATTAAAGCTCTGTGATCTAGTTTCAAATGGTCCAATTAGTTTATTAATTTTTTTTTTTATGAAAAATTATGATTGTTTTATCAAGGGCTATAAAAAAAAGATAATGACGTTTTGAATTTTGTTTTTGTATTTATTCTATACACAAAAGTATATGCTTATTAGGTGGTGTTTGGACCTATAAAAGGACTTGTAATATAATGTTATCAAGTGAATAGAGAGGAACAATTTAGAGTACAAGATTTATAAGATATAGCCCTCATATCTTCCTTCAAAAGTATAGTTATAACATTGAAGCCACGATAGCGTCCGACAATCTAAACCACAATTAGTTACTTCCTAATTAAAGGATGAATCTATTACAATAGCTCCATATATAGAAATAGAAAAATGATCAAAACCACTTTCTGTAATTAGGTTATGGATCAACAGCCCTATTTATTAAGTAGGAATGGTTGCTTTCATTTATTGACAATGTATTTTATGCATATGCATGCTATATAGCCAGGAATTCAAGTGTGCATGCATGGCTTGTCTGCCCTCTGCAGGTTTCATAGTTTTGGATAAGATATTACTACCAACGAACTAAACCTATTATTCTGCCAAAAACATTAATCCTAAAGTTGTATTATGAGAATCGTTGGTCATCCAATAGTAAGACCCCTAATGATTGAAGTTATTCTGATGCCAAAACATCATATAGTTTGATAATTATACTAATAATTAATAATGTTAGATGCAAATGTGATACAGGAATGAACCACCTGCCAGGCATTTTAATATATATTCTAATGCTAATAAATTAATAATAATGTATTAAGTAACATTAATTAAGTTTTGGTTAAAGCAATAATTCTTCATTATATTTTATTAGTGATAAAAAGTTATGCAAAAGTTATCACTATACGTATATACGTATAGTCAACTCAATGATATAATAAATATATTGTCCTTGAATTATCATTATTGAGTTGTAATTATACATGTAGGTGTTACCGATTAAAACATGCACTTAAACAAAATTCTCGTTTTTGATAATATTTATATCGTCATCAAATAATATTTGGTACTGGATAGTAGGATTCTTTTCCTGCCTTGCTTGTATGGCCAAAATATGAAAATTAAAATAAAAATACGATCATATAACAAGTATAATGATTTCATCCCATAATATTACCCTCGCCCACAAAACGAAAAAAGATAATTACATCTATAGTAGATAAAGGTACACACTAGCCATAAATATTAGTTTGATAATCCATTAGCACAGATGATAAGTACAATAATTGCAGTTATAATAAGCTAACCACTTAGCCTATATCAATCATCATGACAAAGAATTAATCACCACAACCTCATCATCATAATGTAGAATTATGTAATAAGAAGCACCAAATTTAGCAACCAAAAACATCATTTCTTAATTTACATTGTTTAATTATTACATTCTTTGTTTTTATCTCAGACATGATATGATCCGCACACTATATAAAAATTGTCTCAAATTTTAAAAATGAAAAGGGGGTTGGATGATTGGAGTGGGAATTGAATGAAGAGAAATAGGAATAAGTGGTTAGAAGATCAGGAAAACATATGTATAGGGCATGTGGGAAGCCATGTGAAGAACATTAAATACAAAACTTAGGCCCCGCGCAGACAATCTTAAACCTACTTGCACATATGATGATGATAATGAAGAAGAAGAAAAACAAGAGCCCATGTGAGAATAATTGCATTTCTTGAAACAATGGATATATATATATATATATATATAAAATATCTAGGGGATGAATGTATTATTTCGAACAATTATAAGGTTATATTATTATAAGTAGTACCTTTGTAATTAAGTTTCAATATAATTGCATATCAGTATCTAATTAATAAGCTGATTTGAGGAAAAGTTCTTGAAATATACCTTTCAATGCATCCGACGAGTAGCATGGAGTAATTTTACGATGAATATAATGATTCATCAAAAGGGTCTTTTTTCTTTTCTTTTCTTTTTTTAGCAAGGAGTCAAGCGAATACAGACCCTCTTCACCACAATGTAGGCTCGACCACCTAGGCCATGAGCCTTGTTGATATCCATCAACCTCGTCTAAGTATGTAAGATTCATCAAAAGAGTTGTTTTCAAAAGTAGTAAGAACGAAAAATAATCACCTTCCAACTATATAAAAAAATCGACTATATAAATGTAAAAATATTCATGAAACATACCAATATATCGATACTTAAAAGCAAATTCGTGTTTGAGTTTCATGATGGTATAACAAAAAGAGAATTAAAAAATATGAAATTTCATGGCAATAATGTGTACATTTGGTGCATGTATGATCGAGAGGTTTTGATTGTTTTAGAAGCAAAAGAAAGAGAGGAACAGAGAACTCCTGATGGGGTCAATATATCGGAGTTGCCTGCTGCCTACTCAACAACAAAATTAAACACACTACACTTTTTATTTATTGTGTGGTCACAAATCCAAACATGGTCTTTTTTTACTCAAATTAAATTTAATTGAATTAAATTAATATAGAACAAATATGATACATTTGTTATGATGTGATTAGTCATTTTTTATAAACTATACACCAATCACATTGTAAGTATATTACAATACTTGTCATATATAATTGGTTAGGTTCGGTCAAACTCGATCTTATTAAAACTCACTGGACATCCATTAAATTAATAACTAAACTCGAAATAATTAAAAACAAGTTTGAACAATAATGCGTTTGACTCGACTGAAATCTTTAATAGCCCTACCTAAGAAATGAAAATTCCTAATTTTAAATGGTTTAATACTCGTCTAACTCTCTGTGCTAAATCACTATTTTAATTCGAAAAATTCTTACAGTAAGGTAAACAATTAGGAAAAAGTAAAATTAAAAAAAAAAAGGTACTCTATTTAATAAATTTTTGTTTCTATCCTTCTTCAAAAACTAACTCCATTTTATTTAATATAGTTAAGTATTTTCAGACTTCCTCTTGATGTAGTAGATTTGTCCTACTTTAGTTGTCTAATACTATCTTACGGTGTCTTTGTCATTTTTTGCCCTACAAATGACCACTTTCTGATTTCTCTAAAAGAACAAAAACCTAAAATATAAAGGATTAAATTGAAAATATGGAAATAGGGTGCAACTCCGCACCTCTTTTTTGACCATCTTATGCCTTAGCAAAAGCTTGCATATGCATTTGTCCACTTTTCCAATATAGAGTTGCTAAAAAAATGACTGAAATAATTAATGTGAAACAAAAAAATAAAAACTTTTAAGAAATGAAAAAAATAAAAAGTTACGATTTTTAAGGGAAAAAAACACTAAATTGTGTCTAAAACGTAAGGAATATTATAGTAATAAATTATGTCTTAGTCCAATAATTAATGTTGAAATATCATGTGTAAATTTGATATCATGAGTTCGTATACTGCCATGTATGGTATTTTTGTTTCTTTTGTTTTATATTAGTTTATTATAAACTTATTTTATTATTTTTAAGTTATATTGATGTATTAGTTGAATTAATAGTTTGCTTAATTTATTGAAATATTGATGTAATCATGTATTACCACATTAAAATAATTGTCATTATGAAAGGAAACATAGATTGTAGATGTAATAAGCAACGCTTAAATGCATTTTTGGTCCGTAACTTAAGTCATTTGATTTTTCCGTCTTTTAGAATTTTAGGACAGTATTTTGATCATACATCTTTTTAATTTTCAACATTTCATTTGTCGGAATCCACCCTTCTTATTGGTGGAGGCGAACTTAAAAAATAAAAAAAAAATTAAAAATATAAAAGAAAGAACGAAAAAGCCAAGGGGCATAAATAACAGGACCAAAATACATTTAACCTAATAAGTAAACATATAAATTCCCTTTAGAAATGTCAACCTATACTTTCATGACCAAATTAATGTTACAAAAAGAATAAACAATAAGTTGCTGAATCATCCTATAATATTAAAATTCGAAGAATCCTTTATTATTCTTATTCTCTCCCCAAAGTCCCTATTAAATTGAAAATGAGGGGTATTAATTTAAAGTCTCTTTATTTATTTAATATATAGAAATAAATTGTATTTTTAGTTATAATTGATGATCTTAATCTTTTCTACTAAATAATAGAAGTATGATACTTTGTCACGTGGAAAACTATATTTTGTAATTAATTACAATAATATAATGGTTGCACGAGCGTCGATACAAAGAAAATAATTTAATGGTAGGTAAAATTAATAAAATTGGACCATAAATTAAACTGGTCCTGCACAAATTAATTACGTTGTAGCTAGGCAGATAAGTATTGTCAATAAAATACAGTGAACTAAAGACATAATGATGATTATCGACATTAACTACGATGTCTATGCATAGCATGATCTTTTTGACTATTAAAGTTATAATTGTTGTTGCTAATAATTGTTAATTTATAAATACTTATGAAATTAAAAGTTTAATATGGGCTCATTTGGTTCATATGATAGGATTATGCGTGATGAGATTGGGTGGGATGAGAAATTGAATGATAATTAATGTCACCTTTCATTATATATTATTCGATTTGAGGTATTGTACGTATGATGTCCCATGTGATAATATAATATAGTATTTGATTGAAAAGATTATAAAGTATGATTAAAAGTAACAAGGCTATTAAGAGTATCATTTTAAGTTAATTTTATTTTTATATTGTAACTTGTGAATGATTTTAAAAAATATAAATTATTTATTGAAATAAAATTAATTTGTCGAATATTTTCTTCTTCTATATTCGTAAGAAACAAAAGTTCTAAATACACATTTAATTTGGCAACTAATCAAAACTCAAATATTTTTCAAAAGCTCCATAAGTAATATTTTTTTTATTATATTTTATGATCTAATTGTTATAATTTAGAATACAATTTTTTAATCATTTAGGAAAAGAAAGAACTCTGAAGATTGTTCAAACGAGTCATCTGGTTATTGTTCGTGGAGAGAAGAAATAGATAGAAAGAAAAATAGAGGAAGAGGAGAGAGAAAGACTATGGAGAGTGGAACGTCAAATGAGAAAATGTATTTTTAAAATAGGTTTATAATAATTGGTGGGACTGTGTCCCATTTAAGAGATAAAATCCATTATCCTATAAATCCTTATAAATAAGACCGGCTCCAATATTAGTACAGGATTCTAATAATACCAATCAAATGTGTGATTATACATGAAAGAAATTTTACAATGTCTAATCACGAACCAAACGAGATCTATATATATATACGTATCATTAGAAAACAAGTAGCCCTGCCCTAAACCAAACCACTTAACTAATAACGTGGGATATATATTATGCTTTAATAATTGAATGTTGTCATAATTTTTCTAGTAATGCTACCATGTAATGAAATTAGAAATTCAGCTATTGAGAAAAACGATGGAAATTAGGATTTTATATTGCTTGCAATGTGTATATTATCCAAAAATAATTGTAATCACGTGCCTTCCCTTTAATCAATTATTATGAAGAGTCCATTTCATCAAGACTACACACTTTCTTGCAATTAAATCAAACCTAGTCCCACTTATTCCATGTCTTGCCCATTTGTATAAGCGATACGTGGGAGAATTAAGACAGGTAGTTATAATTTAGGTCATCAAAATCATTACTTGTATTAATTCTATTAATTTTTTGTAATATTAATGGGGTGGATTATTATTTCGAATCGTGTTGTGACCAATTTTAAGAATTTTCTTTTTTAATTTGTGATTATTTATCGAACACGTTTAAACTATATTAAATGTATATATGGTGCATTAAATAAATATTGAATTATTTTACTAGTCGTGCAATAATATTAGGATCATGTGGGCTATTTAATAGTATGTTAACGTTAACTCGTGTATTACATTGAATTCCTGACATCTGTGAAGGAATGGACTACTCAAGTAATTAATGGCATTAACTTTGTGTTACAACTTACGTGGTATGTCATAGTAATTGTTAGGAATTAGGCCACGTTACGTGCAACACATTTCTCCATTACACTAACATGTTGTAAAATAATTAATCTATCTAATCCAACAGTGCAATATTAATCATAGTTCAGGTTGAATAATTCAATTCCTTTATTTAGGTGGGTTGAATTATTTAATCTAAATAATTTAAGCAAATATAATATAATTAAAATAGGATTTTTTTTTTTTTTATCCTCTCATGTAAATTAATCATATATATCACAAAGTTTTGTCTGTGATGGAATTTTAATGAAAGAAGTAAATCGATCTGACAAATAATAACTTACTAAAAAGTTTGAGTAGTCCGTTGCGTGACAGTCCCAAACAACATTAGGTATGTATGCATGTCATATTGAAGTTTGTGCAATAAATAGGGCAGCTTGGAACAGTGGGTGGGTATGAATATGGTTCTAACGGCAGAAACTATGTGCGCCTGCGCCACCACTATAATTCTCACACCAAATCCCTTTGCATTAAATGCTGATCAGTTGAGTTGAATACCTCTTAAAAGATTGGTCTGAGTTTAGACAAATTTTAGTTTTAGGCCAATAGCAATTATTGGGTAAAGTATGGTTTAGAGTGTTTGTCGTGGTGCTAACCACCGGCGACCCGTGAACATAAACTAACTCAAGTGGTGAATGAATTCACCTACAGAACTAACATGTCAGACACACACACATATATATAACAATTATTGGTCTGTGAAAAAATTCATACCGTTTCTATTTTTATTTTTTCGATACTTCAATATTTAATACATATACAAATTTCTCAAAAAATTACCATTATCAGAAGCAAAAAACGAGACACCAATAGAGCAAATTATCGATCTTGAAATATTCTTACAGGAGTGAAGGTTCATCTAATAAATATTACTATATATATTTATCGTGTGGATGATCAGCACTCTTCTTATAATGTTTTCTAACCATATAATAAATTAATTGAATTCCCGTTTATCTAAACCAATCATACCTGATTTAAATTAAAATTCTTTTTTTTTAACGGTATGGAGCCCTTCAAACTATGTCAACCGAAAATAACTGCTAATCGGACATTATAAAATGTTTTATGCCTAAGAAAACAAAGGAGGAGCAGTTCAGGCAAGTCATCGAATTCAAGAAACCTGTCTTGAATATATTTAAACTGAAACCACATCAGGAGGAGGGTGGGGGTCCCCCCGCCCGCGGGGCCACATTGTCTCATATTCCACTGCCCAATGTCCCTTAGAACATGGAGAAAATTATGG